>NW_027203664.1:0-61862 GCF_024711535.1 Dipodomys merriami
GTTTTTGTAAAGGTTAAGGATAGGGTGAGGAGTAGGTTTAGGGTTAGTTTTAGGGTGAGCGTTAGGCGGAGGGGTAGGCTTAAGGTCAGGGTGAGTGTTAGGTTTTGTGAGAGGGTTAGGGTTAGGGTTAGGGTGATGGTAAGGGTTAGGGTGAGGGTGAGGGTGAGGGTGAGGTTTAGGGTTAGCTTTAGGTTTAGCGTTAGGGTTAGGATGAGTGTTTGGGTTATGGTGAGGGTGAGGGTGAAGGTTAGTGTTAGGATGAGGTTTAGGGTTAGGGTTAGGGTGAGGGTGAGTGTGAGGGTGAGGGTTAGGCTTAGGGTTCGTGTGAAGTTTAGGATTACAGTGAGGGTTAGTGTTAGGGTGAGGGTTAGGGTTAGCCTTAGGGTGAGGGTTAGGGTTAGGGTTATGTTTAGTGTCCGGGTGAGGGTTAGGATGAGGGTGAGTGTTCTGATGAGAGTTAGGCTTAGGGTTAGGGTAAGGGATATGTTTAGTGTGAGGGTAAGGGTTAGGGTGAGTGTTATGTTGAGGATGAGGTTTAGGGTTAGGTTGAGCGTTAGGGTTATGGTTAGGGTTATGGTTAGGGTGAGGTTTAGGTTGAGGGTGAGGGTTAGGGTTAGGGTGAGGGTGGGTGTTAGGTGGAGGGTTAAGGTGAAGGTGAGGGTTAGAGTTAGCATTAGAGTTATGGTGAGGGTGAGGTTTAGGGTTCGGGTTCGGGTTAGGGTGAGGTTTAGGGTTAGGTTTAGGGTTAGTATAATGGTTAGGGTGCACGTTAGGGTTAGGGTTAGTGTGAGTGTTAGGTTTAGGGTTAGGGTTTAGGTTAAGTGGAGTGTAAAGTTTAGGGTGAGGGTTAGGGTGAGGGTGAGTGTTAGGGTTAGGGTGAGGGTGAGCATGAGGATTGGGGTTAGGGTTAGAGTGAGGGTGAGGGTGAGGTTTAGGTTTAAGTTTAGGTTTAGGGTTAAGGTGAGGGTTAGGGTGTGGTTAAGTGTTAGGGTGAGGGTTAGGGTGATGGTAAGGGTTAGGGTGAGTATTAGGGTGAGGGTGAGGGTTAGGGTGAGTGTGATGGTAAGGGTTAGGCTGAGTGTTAGGGTGAGGGTGAGGGTTAGGGTGAGGGTTAGGGTGAGTGTTAGGGTTAGGGTTAGGGTTAGTGTGTGGGTGAGGTATAGGGTGAGGGTTAGGTTTAGGGTGAGTGTTAGGGATAGGGTTAGGGTTAGGATGAGGATGAGGGTGAGTGTTAGGGTTAGGTTTAGGGTTAGGGTGAGGGTTATTAGGGTTAGGATTAGGGTTAGGCTGAGGGTGATGGGGAAGGTGAGGGTTAGAGTTAGGTTTAGGGTTAGGATGAGGGTTAGGTTTAGGGTTAGGGTCAGCGTAAGGGTTAGGGTGAGGGTTAGTGTGAGGGAGAGGGTTAGGTTTAGGGTGACGGTAAGGGTTAAGGAGAGTGTTAGGGTGAGGGTGAGGGAGAATTTTAGTGTTAGGATTACGGTGAGGGTTAGGGTTAGGGCGAAATTTAGGGTTAGGTTTAGGTTTAGGGTGATGTTTAGTGTCAGGGTGAGGGTTAGGATGAGGTTGAGTCTTCTGGTGAGAGTTAGGGTTAGGGTTAGGGTTAGGGATAGGGTCAGTGTGAGGCTAATGGTTAGAGTGAGTGAAAGAGTGAGGGTTAGGCTCAGGGTAAGGGTGAGCATTAAGGTTAGGGTTAGGTTTATGGTTAGGATGAGGTTTAGGGTGAGTGGTAGGTTTAGGGTTAGGGTTAGTTTGCAGGTTAGGGTGAGGTTAGGAGTTAGGGTGATGTTAGGGTGAGGGTGAGGGTTAGGGTTAGCATTAGAGTTAGGGTGAGGTTGAGGGTTAGGGTTTGGGTTAGGGATAGCGTAAGGATTAGCGTATTGTGAGGGTTAGGTTTAGGGTTAGTTGAGGATAAAGTAAGGGTGAGGGTTAGGGTGAGGGTGAAGTGTTACATTAGCATTAGGGATAGGTTTAGCTTTAGGGTCAGGGTTAGATTTAGGGTGAGGGTTAGGTTTAGGTTGAGGTTGAGGGTTAGGTTTGTGGTGATGTTTAGTGTGAGGGTGAGGGTTAGGGTGAGGTTGAGTGTTCAGGTGAGAGTTAGAGTTAGGTTTAGAGTTAGGGATAGGGTTAGGGTGAGGGTATTGGTTAGGGTGAGTGTTAGGGTAAGGGTGAGTGTTAGGCATAGGTTGAGGGTTAGGGTTAGGGTTAATTTTAGGGTTAGGTTGAGGGTGAGCGTTAGGATTAGGGTTAGGATGAGGGTGAGGCTGAGGGTTAGGGTTAGGGTTAGTGTGAGGGTTAGGGTTAGGATTAGGTTTAGGGTAAGGGTTAGGGTTATATTTAGGTATAGTATAAGGGTTAGGGTGAGGCTAAGGGTTAGAGTTAGTGTGATTGTTAGGTTTAGGGTTAGGGTTTGGGTTAGGTTGAGTTTAAAGGTTAGGGTGAGGTTTAGGGTGAGGGTGAGGGTAAGGGTTAGGGTGAGGGTTAGCGTGAGGGTTAGGGTTAGGTTTATGGTTAGTGTTAGGGTGAGGGTTAGGGTGAGGGTTATGTTTAGGTTTAGGTTTAGGGTGAGAGTCAGGGTGTGGATAATTGTTAGGGTGAGGGTTAGGGTGAGGTGAGCGTTAGGGTTAGGTTGACAGTAAGGGTTATGGTGAGGGTTATGGTGAGGGTGAGGGTTAGGGTTAGCATTAGGGTTAGGGTGAGGGTGAGGGTTAGGGTGAGGGTGAGGGTTAGTTTTAGGGTCAGGGTTAGGGTTAGGATGAGGGTTAGTGTTAGGGAGAGGTTGAGGGTTAGGGTTAGGTTGATGATTAGGGTTAGGGTGAGGTTTTGGGTTAGGGTTAGGATGAGAGTTAGGGTTAGGGTGATGTTTATTGTGAAGGTGAGGGTTAGGGTGAGGGTGAGTGTTAGTGTGAGGATGAGGGTTCGGGTAAGGGTGAGGCTCAGGGTGTGGTTGAGGGTTAGGGTTATGGTGAGAGTCAGAGTGAGGTGTCGGGATAGGGTTAGGGGTAGGGTTTGTGTGAGGGTAAGGGTTAGGGTGAGGGTTAGGGTGAGGCTGAGGTTTAGTGTTAGCCTTAGGGTTAGGGTGAGTGTTAGGGTTAGGGTGATGTTTAGGGTGAGGTTGAGGGTTAGTGTGAGGGTGAGGGTGAGGCTAAGGGTTAGTGTTAGGATTAGGGTTAGGGTTAGGGTTAGGCTGAGGATGAGGGTGAAATTGATGGTGACGCTTAGGGTTAGGATTAGGATGAGGCTTATGGTTAGTGTGAGGGTTAGTGTGATGCTGAGGGTCAGGGTGAGGGTGAGTGTTAGAATGAGGGTGATGGTTAGGGTTAGGCTTGGGATTTGGGTTAGGGTGAATTTTAGGGTTAGGATTAGGGTTATTGCTAGGGTTAGGGTGAGGGTGAGGGTTAGGGTGAGGGTTAGCGTTAGGGTTAGGGTTAGGGTGAGGGTGGGGTTGAGGGTTAGGGTTAGGATTAGGGTGAGGGTTAGGGTAAGGCTGAGGGGGAAGGGGAGATTGAGGGTGAGGGTTAGGTTTAGGGTTAGGGTTAGTGTGAGTGTTAGGTTTAGGGTTAGGGTTTGGGTTAGGTTGAGGGTAAAGTTTAGGGTGAGGTTTAGGCTTAGGGTGAGGTTTAGGATTAGGGTGAGGGTTAGGGTGAAGTTTATGTTTAGTTTTAGGGTTAGGGTGAGGGTTAGGTTTATTGTGAGGTTTAGGCTTAAGGTTAGGGTGACGGTAAGGGTTAAGTTGAGGGTTAGGGTGAGGGTGAGGTTTAGTGTTAGCATTAGGTTTAGCTTTAGGGTTAGGATGACAGTTAGGGTTATGTTTAGGGTTAGGGTGAGGGTGAGGGTGAAGCTTAGTGTTAGGATGAGGGTTAGGGTTAGGGTTAGGGTAAGGGTGAGGGTGAGGTTTAGGGTTAGGGTTAGTGTGAGGGTGAGAGTTAGGATTAGGAATAGTGTTAGGGTTAGGGTTAGGCTGAGGGTGAGGGTCAGGGTGAGGGAAAAGGTTAGGGTTAGGTTGAGGGTAAGGGTAAGTGTTAGGGTGAGGGTAAGTGTGAGGGTTAGGGTTAGAGTCTGGGTTAAGGTGAAGTTTAGGGTTTGGGTGATGTTTAGGTTGAGGGTGAGGGTTAGGCTGAGGATGAGATTTCGGGTTAGGGTTCGGATTCGTGTTCGAGTTCGGGTTAGGGTGTGGCTGAGGATTAGCTTAGGGTGAGGTTTAGCATTAGGTTTAGGGTTAGTGTGACGGTGAGGGTGAGGGGTAGGGTTAGGGTTTGGTTCATGGTTGGGGTTAGAGTTAGTGTTTGGATCATTGTTAGGGAGAGGGTTAATGTTATGTTTAGGGTGAGGTTGATGGTTAGTGTGAAGGTTAGGGTTAGGTTGAGGGTTAGGGTTAGGTTTAGCTTGAGAGTTAGAGTTAGAGTTAGGGTTAGGGTGAGTTTGAGGGTGATGGTTAGGTTTAGGATTAGGATTAGGTTTACGGTTAGTGTGAGTGTTAGGGTGAGAGTGAGGGTTCGGGTGAGAGTGAGGGTTAGTGTGTGGGTTAAGGTTAGGGTTAGGGTCAGGATTAAGTTTAGGCTTAGGGTCAAGTTTCTGGTGAGGGTCAGGTTTAGGGTGAGGTTTAGTTTGAGGATGAGGGTTAGGGTTAGTGTTAGGGTTAGGGTGACGTTTAGGGTGAGGGTTATCGTTAGGGTTAGGGTGAGGGTGAGGGTGAGGTATAGGGTGAGGTTTAGGGTTAGGGTGAGGGTTAGGGATAGTGTTCGGTTTGGATGAGGGTGGGGGTGATTGTTAGGTTTAGGTTTCGAGTTAAGGTGAGGGTGAGGGTGAGGGTTAGGATTAGGGTTAGGATGAGGGTTAGGCTGAGGGTTAGGTTTAGGGTTAGTGTGAGGGTTAGGGTTAGGTTTAGTGTTAGGATGAGGGTTAAGTTTAGATTTAGGGTTAGCATAAGGTTTAGGCTGAGGGTTAGGGTTAGGGTTAGATTGAGGGTTAGGTTTAGGGTTAGGGTAAGGTTTAGGGTGAGGGTAATGGTGAGGGTGAGGGTTAGGCTGAGGGTGAGGGTTAGGGTTAGAGTGAGTGTTAGGGTGAAGGTTAGGTTTAGGGTTAGGGTTAGGGTGAGGGTGAGGGTGTGGGTAAGTGTTAGGGTGAGGGTTAGGGTGAGGGTGAGGTTTAGGTTTAGGGTGAGGGTTAATGTTAGGGTGAGTGTTAGGGTGAGGGTGAGGGTTACGGTTAGCATTAGGGTTAGGGTTAGGGTGAGGGTTAGAGTGAGGTTTTGCGTTAAGGTTAAGGATAGTGTGAGTATTAGAGTTAGGTTTACTGTGTGGGTTAGGCTGAGGGGAAGGGTTAGGGTTAGGTTGAGGGTTGGGTTTAGTGTGAGGGTTAGGGTTAGGGTTAGGGTAAGGTAAGGGTGAGGGTGAAGTTTAGGGTGAGTGTGAGGTTTAGGGTTAGCATTAGGTTTAGAGTTAGGGTTAGGATTAGTGTTAGGGTTTGGTTTAGGGTGAGGGTTAGGATGAGGGTGAGTGTTAAGTTTAGGCTTAGGGTGAGGGTTAGTTTTAGGGTGAGGGCTAGGGTGAGGGTGAGGATTAGGTTGAGGGTGAGGGTGAGGGTGAGGTTTTCATTTAGGTAAGGGTTATGGTTAGGGTTAGGGTGAGGTGTAGTAATGAGGGTGTGTGTTGGGATTAAGTTTAGGATTAGGGTGAGGGTGAAGTTTAGTGTTAGGATGAGGGTTAGGGTTAGGGTTAGGGTGAGAGTGAGGGTGAAGGTGAGGGTTCAGGATAGGGTTAGGGTGTGGTTTAGGTTTACGGGGAGGGTTAGAGTTAGGGTGAGGTTTAGGGTTAGGCTTACGGTGAGGGTTAGGGTTAGGCTGATGTTTAGTGTGAGGGTGAGGGTTAGGGTGAGGGTGAGTGTTCTTTTGAGAATTAGGGTTAGGGTTAGGTTTAGGGAATGGGTTAATGTGAGGGAAAGGGTTAGGGTGAGGGTTTGGGTGAGGGTGAGGTTTAGGGTGAGGGTGAGGGTTAGGTTTAGGGTTAGGGTTATGATGAGGGTGAGGGTTAGGGTGAGCCCTAGTTATAGGGTTAGGTTTAGATTGCGGGTAAGGGTGAGGGTAAGGGTTAGGGTGAGGTTTAGGGTGAGGGTGTGTTTTAGGTTTAGGGTGAGGGTAAGGGTTAGTTTGAGGGTTAGGGTGAGGGTTAGGATTAGGGTTAGTGTGAGGATAAGGGTTAGGGTGAGGGTTAGGGTGAGGGTGAGGTTTATGGTTAGGGTTAGGGTGAAGGTTAGGGTGTGGGTAAGTGTTAGGGTTAGGGTTAGGGTGACGGTAGAGGTTAAGTTTAAGTATAGGGTGAGGATTAGGTTTAGGGTTAGGTTTAGGGTGAGTGTTAGGCGGAAGGGTAGGCTTAGGGTAAGGGTGAGTGTTAGGTTTATTGTGAGGGTTAGGGTGATGGTAAGGGTTAGGGTGAGGGATAGGGTGAGGGTGAGTTTTAGGGTTAGCATTAGGTTTCGCTTTAGGGTTAGGATGAGATTTAGAGTTAGGCTTAGGGTTAGGGTGAGGGTGAGGGTGAAGGTTAGTGTTAGGATGAGGGTTAGGGTTAGGGTTAGGGTGAGGGTGAGGGTGAGGTTTAGGGTTAGGGTTAGTGTGAGGTTGAGAGTTAGGATTAGGAATAATGTTAGGGTTAGGGTTAGGCTGAGGGTGAGTGTCAGGGTGAGGGAAAATGTTAGGGTTAGGGTTAGGGTGAGGGTAAGTGTTGGGGTGAGGGTAAGGGTGAGGGTTAGGGTTAGAGTCAGGGTTAAGGTGAGGGTTAAGGTTTGGGTGATGTTTAGGGTGAGGGTGAGGGTTAGGTTTTGGATTAGGGTTAGAGTTTGGGTTAGGTTGAGGGTGAGGTTGATGGTGAGGGTTAGGATTAATGTGAGTGTTAGGGTTAGGGTTAGTGTTATAGTTAGGGTGAGGGTTAGGGTTAGGGTTAGGATGAGGTTTAGGCTGAGGGTTAGCGTTAGGGTTCGGGTGAGGGTAAGCGTTAGGGTGAGGGTTAGGCTTAGGGTTAGTATGAAGGTTAGAATGAGAGTTAGTGTTACTGTGAGGGTTATGCTGTGGGTAAGGGTTAGAGTGAGGGTTTGGGTGATGGTGAGGTTTAGAGATAGCATTAGGGTTAAGGTTAGGTTTAGTGTGAGGGTTAGAGTTAGGTTTAGGGTTACGGTGAGGGTGAGGGTTATGGTAAGCATTAGGATCAGGGTTAGGTTTAGGGTGAGATTTAGGGTTAGGGTTAGAATTATAGTGAAGTTGAGTGTGAGGGTTAGTGTGAACGTGAGTGTTAGGTTGAGGGTGAGGGTGAGGGTTAGGGTTTAGGTGAGGGTCAGGTTTAGGGTTAGGGTTAAGGTTAAGGTGAGGGTTAGAGTTAGGGTTAGGGTTACGATGAGGATTAGGGTGAGGGTTAAGTTTAAGGTTAGGGTGAGGGTAAGGGTTAGGGAGTGGGTCAGGGTTAGGTTTTGTATTAGGGTTAGGGTTAGGGTGAGGGTTAGGGACAGGGTTAGGATTAGGGTGAGGGTTTTGTTAGGGTTAGGTTTTGACTTAGGGTGAGTTTTAGGGTTCGTGTTTGGATTAGGGTTAGGGTTAGGGTTAGGCTGAGGGTGAGGTTGAGGGTGAGGGTGAGGGTTAGGGTTAATATGAGTGTTAGGGTTAGCGTTAGCGTTAGGATGAGGGTTAGGCTGAGGGTTAGGTTTAGGGTTCGGGTAAGAGTAAGGGTTAGGCAGAAATGAACCTACAGACCTATTGCCATCTAATCGTCGATAAGGAAGCTAAAACAATAGAATGGACGAAAGACAGCCTCTTCAGTAAATGGTGCTGGCAAAATTGGTTTACTACATGTAGAAAACTAAAGCTAGATCCTTATATATCACCCTGCACCAGAATTAACTCCAAATGGATCAAAGGCCTTGAACTCAAAGCAGACACTCTGAAAATATTACAGGATGGAATAGGAGAAACCCTAGGTCTCCTTGGCTCAGGCCGAAATTTTCTGAATAGAGACCAGGAAGCACAACAAATCAAAGAAAGGTTGGACAAATGGGATTGCATAAGGTTCAGAGCTTCTGCAGGGCAAATGACATAGCTAGCAAGATCAATAGAAAGCCCACCGATTGGGAGAAGATCTTTACTAGCCATACAATGGACAAGGGTCTCATATCTAAAATATACTTGGAACTCAAAAAATTAAACCACCCAACAACAAATCCTCAAAGAAACAACTGCCCAATAAATAAGTGGGCGAAAGACTTAAAGAGAAGCTTCTCTGAAGAAGAAAGAAGGATGGCCAATAGACACATGAAGAAATGTTCAACATCCCTAGCCATAAAAGAAATGCAAATCAAAACAACATTGAGATATCACCTCACTCCAGTTAGAACAGCAAAAATCAAGAACTCTAATAACAACAGATGCTGGAGGGGATGTGGACAGAAAGGAACCTTACTTCATTGTTGGTGGGAATGTAAACTTGTTCAACCACTTTGGAAAGCAGTATGGAGGTTCCTCAAAAGACTTCACATAGATCTCCCCTATGATCCAGCAATCCCACTTTTGGGCATTTACCCAAATGTTTACAAACAAGACCACACTAAAGCTACCAGCACAACTATGTTTATTGCAGCATTATTTACCATAGCTAAGATATGGAACCAACCCAGTGCCCCTCAGTAGATGAATGGATCAAGAAAATGTGGTATATATACACAATGGAATTCTATGCCTCCATCAGAAAGAATGACATTTCCCCATTTGTTAGGAAATGGAAAGGTTTGGAAAAAATTATATTAAGTGAAGTAAGCCAGGCCCAAAGAAGCATAGGTCCCATGGTTTCCCTTATTTGCAATATCTAGTATAGGTATGAGTCAAGCGGAAAAGGTCAGATAATGTGATGTTAGGAAAATGAACCCTTAAATATGTATTTTAATGTTTTCGTTTCTTTCATGCATGTGTTTCTAACGCATTTATAAGATTATTTCTTTGTTGCTTTGTATGTCCCTCCCCCACAGTGTAACCCCCGCTTTCACTATATTTGATGTCAGTATAACATGTGGAGGAGATGGAGACAAACAAGTCGTTTAAGGATTCAGGTGGACCTGTTGCAACAATGAGAAGTACAAAATTTCATGTCAAAACCAACTTTACAATGTCGGTGTGGGGGGGGAGGGGGGTATAATTGGGTGGGGGGAGGGGGGAGGATGGGAAGGGAGGTGAAGGGTAAACAAAGGAGGAGGCTGCAATGCTTGGTAAGAAATGTATGCATTATCCTGCCCATGTAATTGTAGCCCCTCTGTACAGTATGTTCTCAAATAAAATAAAATAAAATTAAAAAAAAAGAAAACAAAAAAAAAGAGTAAGGGTTAGGGTGAGGTTTAGGGTAAGGGTGAGGGTTAAGTTTATGCTTAGGGTTAGGGTGAGGTTTATGGTTAGGGTGAGGGTGAGGGTTAGGGTTAGGGTTTGGGTGAGGGATAGGTTTAGGTGAGGGTTAGGGATAGGGTTGGGGTTAGGGTGAGTGTGTGGGTTAGGGTTAGGTTTAGGTTTAGTGTTAGGCTGAGGGTGAGGGTTAGGTTTAGGGTTAGGGTTAGGGTTAGGGTTGGATTGAAGTTTTCTTTTAGGGTTAGGAAGAGGTTTTGGCTGAGGATTAGGGTTGTGGTTAGGGTGAGGTTTAGGGTTAGTGTGAGTGTTGGGATGAAGGTTAGGTTGAGGGTTAGGTTTAGGGTTAGGTTGAGGGTAAAGGTTAGGGTGAGGGTGAGGGTTAGGTTTAGGATTAGGGTTAGGGTTTGGGTGAGGATTAAGGATAGGGTTAGGGTTAGGGTGAGGGTTAGGGTGAGGGTTAGGGTTAGGTTTAGGGTGAAGATTAGGGTGAGAGTGACGTTTAAGGTGAGGGTTAGGGTTAGGGTGAGGATTAGGTTTAGGGTTAGGGTGAGGTTTAGGATTAGGATGATGTTTAGGGTGAGCGTGATGTTTTGGGTTAGGATGAGGGTGAGGGTGAGGGTGTAGGTGAGGGTTAGGTTTAGGGTGAGTGTTAGGGTGATGGTGACGGTGATTGTTAGGGTGAAGTTGAGGGTTAGGGATAGGGTTAGGGTGAGGGTTAGGGTTAGGGTTAGGGTGAGGGGTAGGGTGAGGGTAGGGTTAGGGTTAGGGTGAGGGTTAGGGTTAATGTGAGGATTAGGGTTAGGTTTAGGGTTAGTGTGAGGATAAGGGTAAGGGTGAGGGTTAGGGTGAGAGTGAGGGTTAGGGTTAGCGTTAGGGTTAGGGTGAGGTTTAGGGCGAAGGTTAAGTTGAGGGTTCGGGTTATTATGAGGGTGAGGGTTATAGTTAGGTTTAGGGTGAGGGTTTGGCTTAGTGTGAGGTTTACTGTAAGTTTAGGGTGTGGGTGAGGGTTCGGGTGAGGGTGACTTTTAGGGTGTGGGTGACAGTTAGGTTTAGGTTTAGGTTTAGGGTGAGGGTAATATTTAGGGTGAGGGTTAGGGTGAGGGTGAGGGTTAGGTTGAGGTTCAGGGTTAGGCTGAGCGTTAGGGTGAGGGTTAGGTTTAGGTTTTGGTTTGGGTGAGGGTTAAAGTGAGGTTTCGTGTTAGTGTTAGGGTTAGAGTTAAGGTGAGAGTTAGGGTGAGGGTTGGTTAGAGTGAGGTTTAGGGTGTGGGTGAGGGTTAGGGATAGCATTAGGGTTAAAGATAGGTTTAGGGTGAATGTAAGGGTTAGGATGAGGGTGAGGGTTAGGTTTAGGATTAGGGTTAGTGTTAGGGTGAGGGTTAGTTATAGGGTTAGGATTAGGGTGAGGGTTTTGGTTTGGGTTAGGTTTAGATTTAGAGTGAGGGTTAGGGTTAGTGTTTGGATTAGCGTTAGGGTTAGGGTTAAGGTGAGGGTTAGGTTTAGGTGAGGGTTAGGGATAGAATTGGGGTTAGGGTGAAGATTAGGGTTAGGTTTACTGTTAGAGTTAGAGCGAGGGTGAGTGTGAGGTTTAGGGTTAGGTTTAGGGTTAGGGATAGGGTTAGGCTGAGGGTGAGGGTGAGGGTGAGGGTGAGGTTTAGGGTTAGGGTTAGGGTTAGGGTTAGTGTTGGGTTGAGTGTTAGGGTTAGGATTAGGAAGAGGGTTTGGCTGAGGGTTAGGGTTATGGTTAGGGTGAGGTTTAAGGTTAGTGTGAGGGTTAGGATGAGGTTTAAGCTGAAGGTTAGGGTTAGGGTTAGGGTGAGGGTAAGGGTGAGCGTTAGGGTGAAGGTTAGGTTTAGGTTTAGGGTTAGGGTGAGGGTTAGGATGAGGTTTAGTTTTAATGTAAGGGATAGGGTTAGCGTGAGGGTTAGGGTGAGGGTAAGGGTTAGAGTGAGGTTCAGGGAGAGGGTGAGTGTTAGGGATAGCATTAGGTTTAATTTTAGGTTTAGTGTGAGGCTTAAGGTTAAGGTTACTCTGAGCGTGAGGGTTAGGTTTAGCATTAGGGTTAGGGTTAGGGTTAGGGTGAGGGTTAGGGTTAGGGTTTGGGTGAGGTTGAGGGTTAGGGTTAGGGTTAGGGTGAGGGTATGGGTTAGGGTGAGGGTGAGGGTTAGGGTGACGGTGAGGGTAAGGGTTATGGTGAGGGCTAGGGTTACGGTTAGGGTTACGGTAAGGTTTAGGTTTAGGGTGAGGCTGAGGGTGAGGGTTAGGTTTAGGATTAGGCTTAGGTGTAGGGTTAGGTTTAGGGTGAGTGTGAGGCTGAGTGTCAGAGTTAGGTTTAGGGTGAGGTTTAGGGTAATGTTTAGGGTTAGGATGAGGGTGAGGGTGAGGTTTTGGGTGAGGGTGAGGGTTAGGGTTTTGGTTAGGTTTAGGTTTAAGGTTAGGGTGAGAGTTATTTTTAAGGTTAGTGTTAGGATGAGGGTTAGGCTGAGGGTTAGGTTTAGGATTAGTATGAGGGTGAGAGTTAGGATTAGGAATAGTGTTAGGGTTAGGTTTAGGCTGAGGGTGAGGGTCAGGGTGAGGGTAAAGTTTAGGGTTAGGGTTAGGGTGAGGGTAGGTGTTAGTGTGAGGGTAAGGGTGAGGGTTAGGGTTTGAGTCAGGGTTAAGGTGAAGGTTAGGGTTCGGGTGATGTTTAGGGTGAGGGTGAGGTTTAGGGTGAGGATGAGTTTTCGGGTGAGGGTTAGGGTTAGTGTTTGGATTAGGGTTAGGGTTAGGGTTAAGGTGAGGGTTAGGGTTAGCTGAGGGTTAGGGATAGAATTGGGGTTAGGGTGAAGGTCAGGGTTAGGTTTAGTGTTAGAGTTAGAGCGAGGGTTAGTGTGAGGTTTAGGGTTAGCGTTAGGGTGAGGGTGAGGGTTAGGGTGAAGGTTAAGTTGAGGGTTAGGGTTATTATGAGGGTGAGGTTTAGAGTTAGGTTTAGGGTGAGGGTTGGGTTTAGGGTGAGGTTTAGGTTAGAGTTAGGTTTAGGGTGAGTTTGAGCGTTAGGGTGAGGTTTAGGGTTAGGGTTATTGTTAGGGTTAGTGTGAGGGTTAGTGTTAGGGTGAGTGTTACTGTTAGGGTGAGTGTAAGTGTTAGGGTTCGGGTTAAGGTTTGGGTTATGGTTAGGGTTAGGGTTACGGTTATGGTGAGGGTGAGAGTCAGGATTATGGTTAGGGTTAGGATGACGTTTAGGTTAAGGGTTAGGGTTAGAGTTAGGGAAGGGGTGAGAGTGAGGTTTAGGGTTAGATTTAGGGTAAGTGTTAGGGTTAGGATTAGGGTGAGGGTTAGGATTAGTATTAGGCTTAGGATTAGGCTTAGGCTGTGCATGAGGTTGTGGGTTAGGTTTAGGGTTAGGGTGAGGGTTATGGTTAGGGTTATGGTGAGGTTTAGGATGGGGTTTAGGGTTAGGGTTAGTTTGAGGGTTAGAGTGAGGGTTAGGGTTAGGGATAGGATTAGGGTAGCATTATGGTTAGGGTGAGGGTGAGTGTGAGGGTTAGTGTTAGGGTTAGAATTAGCCTTAGGGTTAGGGTGAGGGTTATGTTTAGGGTTTGGGTTAAGGTGAGGGTGAGAATGAAGGTTAGGTTTAGGTTTAGGGTTAGGGTTAGGGTTAGGTTTAGGTTTAAGGTTAGGATTAAGGTTAGGTTCAGGTTTTCGGTGAGAGTTAGGGTTAGGGTTAGGCTTAGGCTTAGACTGAGAGTGAGGGTGGGGGTGAGGATTAGGGTTAGGGTTAGTGTTAGGGTTAGGTTAAGGTTTATTTTCGGGGTTATGGTTAGAGTTACGGTGAGGGTGAGGCTGCGGTTGAGGGTTTGGGTTAGGGTTAGGGTGAGGTTTAGGGTTAGGGTTAGGGTGAGGGTGAGGTTTAGGGTTAGATATAGCGTTAGGGGGAGGGTTAGGGTGAGGGTTAGGGTGAGGTTTAGGGATAGGTTTAGGATGAGGGTAAGGTTTAGGGTTAGAGTTAGGGTTAGGGTGAGGCTGAGTTTGAGGGTGATGGTGAGTGTTAAGATTACAGTGAGTGTTAGGTTTAGGGTTAGAGTGAGAGTTAGGGTTTGGTTTAAGTTTAGGATTAGGGTGAGTGTTAGGGTTAGGTTGAGGTTTAGGGTTAGGTTTAGAGTTACACTGAGTGTGAACATGAGGGTTAGGGTTAGAGTTAGGGTTAGGTTGAGGGTGAGGTTTACGGTTAGATTTAGGGTTAGGGGGACGGTTAGGTAGAGGGTTAGGTTTAGGGTTAGTGTTAGGGTTAAGGTTAGGGTGAGGGTTAGGTTGAGGTTTAGGGTTATGGTTAGGTTTAGGGTTAGTATTAGGGTTAGGGTGAGGGTGAGTGTGAGGGTTAGAGTTAGGCTTAGGCGTAGGCTTAGGGTTAGGCTGAGGGTGATGGTGGGCGTCAAGATTAGTGTTAGGGTGATGGTTAGGATTAGGGTTAGAGTGAGGGTTTGAGTGAGGGTGAGGTTTAGGGTAAGGCTTAGGCTTAGGCTTAGGGTTATGCTGAGATTGAGGTTGAGGGTGAGGGTTAGGGTTAGGGTCATGGTTAGGTTTATGGTTAGGGTGAGGGTTAGCATGAGGTTTAGGGTTAGGTTGAGGGTTAGGGTGAGCATGATGGTAAGGGTAAAGGTGAGGTTTACGCTGAGGGTGAGGGTTAAGATAAGGCTGAGGGTTAGGGTTAGGTTTAGGGTTGGGGTAAGGGTTAGGGGTAGGGTTAGGTGTGGGTTAGATTGAGGATTAGTGTCAGGGTTAGTGTGAGGTTTAGGGTGAGGATGAGGGTCAGGGTGAGGGTGAGGGTGAGGGTTAGGGTTACGTTTAGGGTTTGGGTGAGGTTTAGGATTAGGGTGAGGGTTAGGGTTAGTGTGAGTGTTAGTGTTAGGTTTAGGGTTAGTGTTAGGGTGAGTGTAAGTGGTAGGGTGAGGTTTAGGTTTAGGTTTAGGGTTAGGGTTAGGGTTAGGGTTAGGTTTAGGTTATTGTTAGGGTTAAGGTTAGCGTTACAGTCACGGTGAGTTTGAGGGTGAGGGTTAGGTTTAGGGTTAGGGTGAGGTTTAGGGTTAGGGTTAGGGTTAGCATTAGGGTTAGGTGAGGGTTACGTTTAGGGGTACAGTTAGGGTTAGGCTGAGGGTTAGGGTTAGGGTTAGGGGTAGTGTTAGGGTGATGGTAAGTGTTAGTGTGAGGGTTTGGGTTAGGGTTAGGGTTAGGGTTAGGGTTAGTTTTAGGATTAGTTTTAGGGTGAGGGTGAGTGTGAGGGTTAGGGTTAGGGTTAGGCTGAGGTTTAGGGTGAGGGTTAGGGTTAGGGTTTGGGTTAGGGTGAGGGTGAGGCTGAGGATTAGGGTTAGGTTTAAGATTAGGTTTAAGGTTAAGGTTAGGTTTAGGTTTAGGTTTAAGGTTAGGATTACAGTGAGGGTTAGGGTTAGGGTTAGGCTTAGGCTTAGGTTTAGGCTGAGGGTGAGGGTAAGGGTGGGGGTGAGGATTAGGTTTAGGGTTAGGGTTAGGGTTATGTTTATTGTTAGTGTTATGGTTAGGGTTAAGTTTGCGGTGAGGGTCAGGCTGAGGTTGAGGGTTATGTTTAGGGTTAGGGTCAGGGTTAGGGTAAGGGTTATGGTTATTGTTAGGGTTAGGGTTAGAGTTACTGTGAGGTTGAGGGTGAGTGTGAGGGTTTTGGTTAGGGTGAGGTTTAGGGTGGGGTTTAGGGTTTGGCTTAGGGTAAGGCTTAGGGTGAGGGTGAGATTTAGGGTTAGGGTGAGTGTTAGGGTTAGGGTGAGGGTGAAGGTTAGTTTGAGGTTTAGGGATAGGTTTAGGATTAGCATTAGCTTGAGGGTGATTATGAGGGTTAGTTTGAGGGTTAGGCTTAGGCTTAGGGTTAGGCTGAGGGTGAGGGTGGGGGTGAGGATTAGGGTTATGTTGATGTTTCGGGTTTGGGTTAGGTTTATTTTTAGGGTTAGGCTTAGAGTTACAGTGAGGGTGAAGGTGCGGGTTAGGGTTAGGTTTAGGGTTAGGGTGGGGTTTAGGGTTTGGGTTAGGGTAAATGTTAGGGTGAGGGTGAGGTTTAGGGTGATTTATAGGGTTAGGGGGAGGGTAAGGGGGAGGGTTTGGGTTAGAGTTACAGTGAGGTTGAGGGTGAGGGTGAGGGTTTTGTTTAGGGTAGGGTTAGGGTTAGTGTTAGGGTGAGTGTGAGGTTTAGGGTTACAGTTAGGGTGAGGAGGAGTGTTAGGGTGAGGGTTAGGTTTAGGGTTAGTGTTAGGGTTAGGGAGAGGGGGAGGGTTAGGTTGAGGTTTAGAGATAGGGTCAGGTTTAGGATTAGGGTTAGGGTGAGGGTGAGTATGAGGGTTAGGGTGAGAGTTAGGCTTACTCTTAGGGTTAGGCTGAGGGTGAGGGTGGGGGTGAGGATTAGGGTTAGGGTGATGGTTCAGGTTTGGGTTAGTGTAATTTTTAGGGTTAAGGTTAGAGTTACGGTGAGGGTGAGGGTGTGGTTGAGGGTTAGGGTGGGGTTTAGGGTTTGGCTTAGGGTAAGGCTTAGGGTGAGGGTGAGGTTTAGGGTGAGATATAGGGTTAGGGGGAGGGTTGGGGGAGGGTTCGGGTTAGGGTTAGGGTTAGTGTTAGGGTGAAGTTGAGGGTTAGGTTGAGGTTTAGTGTTAGGGTTTGGGTTAGTGTGAGGGTTAGTGTTAGTGTTAGGGTTAGTGTTAGGGTGAGGGTAAATGTTAGGGTGAGGGTTTAGGTTAGGTGAGGTTTATGGTTAGGGTGAGGGTTAGGATTAGGGTTAGAGTTATTGTTAAGTTTAGGTTTAGGGTTAGGCTTATGGTTAGGCTGAGGGTGAGGTTGAGGGTGAGGGTTAGGATTAGGGTGAGGGTTAGGGTTAGTGTTAGGGAGAGTTTTAGGATGAGGGTTAGGGTTAGGATTAGGTTTAGGGTAAGGGCTAGGGGAAGGTGAGTTTTAGGATTAGGGTTAGGTTGAGGTTTAGGGTTAGGGTTAGGGTAAGGGCTAGGGGAGGGTTAGTTTTAGGGTTAGGGTTAGGTTGAGGTTTATGGTTAGGTTTAGTGTTAGGGTGAGGGTGAGGTTTAGGGATGGAGTTAGGGTTAGCATGAGGCTGAGGGTGAGGGTTAGGGTTAGAGTGCGTGTTAGGGTTAAAGTTATTGTGAGGGTTAAGCTCAGGGTGAGGTTTAGGGTTAGGGTTAGGATTAGGATTAGGGTTAGGGTTTCGGTGATTGTGTGGGTTAGGAATAGTATTAGGTTGAGGGTTAGGATTAGGGTGAGGGTTATGTTTAGTGCTAGGATTACGGTTTCGGTGAGGGTGAGTGTGAGGGTTAGTGTTATGGTGAAGTTTAGTGTTAGGGTTAGGGTTAGAGTTAGGCTTAGGGTGAGGGTGAGGTTTAGGGGTAGAGTTAGGTTTAGGGAGGAGGGTTAGGGTAAGGGTTATGGTTAGGGTGAGGATTAGGATGGGGGTGACGGTAAGGCTAAAAATGGGGGTTATGCTGAGGGTGAGGGTTACTGTAAGGGTTAGGGTTAGGGTTAAGGTGAGTGTTAGGTTTAGTGTTAGGGTGCAGCTGAGGGTTAGATTGAGGATTAGTGTTAGGGTTAGTGTGAGCTTTAGGGTGAGGATGAGCGTTAGGGTTAGGGTGAGGGCTAGGGTGAGGGTGAGGGTTAGGATTAGTGTTAGGTTGAGCGTTAGGATTAGGCTTAGCCATAAGCTTAGGCTTATGCTGAGTATGAGTGTGAGGGTTAGTGTTAGGGGTAGGGTGAGTGTTAGGGTTAGGGTTAGGATGAGGTTTAGGTTTAGGCTTAGGCTTAGGGTGAGGGTTAGCGTTAGGTTTAGGGTTAGGGTGAGGTTTAGGGTTTGGGTTAGGGTTAGAGTTAGTTTTAGGCCAAGCAGGAGGTTTAGGGTTAGAGTTAGGGTTTGGGTGATGGTTAGGTTGAGGGTTAGGGTTAGTGTTAGGTTTAAGATTACGTTGAGAGTTAGGGGGAGGGTTAGGGTTAGGGTTAGGCTTAGGCTTAGGCTTAGGTGGAGCATGAGGGTGAGGGTGAGGGTTCGGGTTAGCCTGAGGGTTAGGGTAACCGTTAGGGTGAAGGTTAAGATGAGGTTTATTATTAGGATTAGGGGAAGGGTGAGGGCTAGGGTGAGGGTTAGGTTGAGGGCTAGTTTTAGGGATAGGGTTAGGTTTAGGATTACGGTTAGAGTGAGGGTGAGTGTGAGGGTTAGGTTTAGGCTTAGGGTTAGGCTTAGAGTTAGGGTGAGGGTTAGGGTTAGGGCTTGGGTTATGGTGAGGTTGAGGCTGGGGATTAGGGTTAGGTTTAGGGTTAGGTTTAGGGTTAGGGTTAGTGTTAGTGTTAGAGTTAGGGTTATGGTGAGGATTAGGGTTAGGATTAGGGATAGGGTTAGGCTTAGGTTTACGCTGAGGGTGAGTTTGGGTGTGAGGATTAGAGTTAGGGTTAGGGTTAGGCTCAAGGTTAGGCTTATTGTTAGTGTTATGGTTAGGATTAAGTTTGCAATGAGGGTGAGCCTGAGGGTAAGGTTTATGGTTAATGTTATGTTTAGGGTTAGGATTAGTGTTATATTTAGGGTTAGGGTTAGAGATACTGTGAGGTTGAGGGTGAGAGTGAGGGTTAGGGTTTGGGTGAGGTTTAGGGTTAGGTTTAGGTTTAGGGTTAGGGTGATTGTGAGGGTTAGGGTTAGGGTTAGGTTTAGGTTTATAGTTAGGCTGAGCATGAGGGTGAGGATAAGGGTGAGGGTTAGGGTGAAGTTGAGGGTTCGTGTTAGGGTGAGAGTTAGGGTTAGGTTAAGTTTAGGTTTAGGGTGAGGGTTAGAGTTAGGTTTAGGGTGAGCATTATGGTTAGGGTTAGGTTGAGGCTTAGGGTAAGGGTAAGGATGAGGTTAAGGGTTAGGGTTAGGGTGAGGGTTTGGATGAGGATTAGGATTAAGATTAGGGTTAGGGTTAGGGCTCGGGTGAGGGTGAGGATTAGGCTTAGTGTTAGGTTAAGGTTTAGGTTTAGGGTTAGGGTTAGGGTGAGGGTTAGGATGAGGGTTAGGGTTTCGGTGAGGGTGAGGGTTAGGGTGAGGGTGAGGGTTAGGGTTAGGATTATTGTTAGGGTGAGCTTGAATGTTAGCATTAGTGTTAGGGTCAGGTTTAGGGTTAGGATTAGTGTTATTGTTAGGGTTAGGGTTAGAGTTAGGGTGAGGTGGAGGTTTAGCGTTGGCGTAAGGGTCAGGTTTAGGGTGAGGTTTAGTGTTAGAGTTAGGATTAGGGTTAGGGTGAGGGTGAGGTATGTGGTTAGATTTAGGTTTAGTTGGAGGCTTAGGTTGAGGGTTAGGGTTAGGGTTAGTGTTAGGGTTAAGGTTAGGGTGAGGGTTAGGTTGAGGTTTAGGGTTAGGGTTAGGTTTAGGGTTAGGATTAGTGTTAGGGTGAGGGTGAGTGTGAGGTTTAGGGTTAGAGTTAGCCTTTGGCTTAGGATTAGGCTGAGGGTGAGGGTGGGAGTGAGGATTAGGGTTAGGGTGATGGTTAGGATTATGTTTATATTGAGGGTTAGTGTTAGGGTTAGGTTTAGAGTTACAGTTAGGGTGAGGGTGAGGTTTAGGGGTAGAGTTAGGGTTAGGATGAGGGTTAGCGTTAGAGTGAGGGTTAGTGTTAGGGTTAGTGTGAAGTTTAGGGTGAGGATGAGGGTTAGGGTTAGGGAGAGGGCTAGTGACAGGGTGAGTTTTAGGGTTAGTGTTAGGGTGTGGGTAAGTGTTAGGGTGAGGGTTAGGATTATGGGGAGGGTTAGGATGAGGGTTAGAGTTAGGATTAGGTTTAGGGTGAGGGTGAGTGTGGGTGTTAGGTTTAGGTTTAGGGTTAGGCTTAGGTTTAGGCTGAGGGTGAGTTTGAGGTTGAGGGTTAGGGTTAGGGTGAGGGTTAGGGTAAAGTTTAGGGGGAGGGTTAGGAAGAGGGTTAGGGTTAGGATTAGGGTTGGGTGAGGGATAGGTTGAGGGTGAGGTTTAGGTTAGGGTTATGGTGAGGTTTATGGTTAGGGTAAGGTTGAGAGTTAGGGTTCGGGTTAACTTTAGGGTTAGGTTGAGGGTTAAGGTAAGGGTTTCAGTGAGGGTGAGGGTTACGTTTAGGTTGAGGGTTAGGGTTAAGATTATGGTTAGTGTGAGGGTGAGGTTTAGGGTTAGTGTTTGGGTGAGGTTTAGCAAGAGGGTTAGGGTTAGGATTAGGGTTACGGTGAGGTCTAGGGTGAGGGTGAGTTTTAGGATTAGGGTTAGGATGAGGGATAGGGTTAGGGTTAGTGTTAGGGTTAAGGTGAGGGTGAGGTTTAGGGTTAGATTTAGGGTTAGGGTGAGGCTGAGTTTGATGGTTAGGATTAGGGTTAGTGTTAGAATTAGGGTTAGGGTGAGGGTTAGGATGAGGTTTAGGGTTAGGATTTGGGTAAGGGTGAGCGCTAGGGTGAGGGCTAGGGTTATGGATAGGGTTAGGTTTAGGATTAGGGTTAGGGTGAGGGTGAGTGTGAGGGTTAGGGTTAGGTTTAGGCTTAGGCTTAGAGTTCGGGTGAGGGTGAGGGTTAGGGTTTGGGTTTTGGTGAGGCTGTGGCTGAGTATTAGGGTTAGTTTTAGGGTTAGGGTTAGTGTTAGCGTTAGGGTTAGGGTTATGGTGAGTGTTAGGTTAGGCTTAGGATTAGGCTTAGGGTGAGGGTGTGGGTGACGATTAGAGTTAGGGTTAGGCTTAGGCTTAGGGTTAGGGTTATTGTTAGTGTTATTGTTAGGGTTAAGATTGCAGTGAGGGTGAGGCTGAGGGTGAGGGTTATGGTTAGGGTTAGGGTTAGTGTTATTCTTAGGGTTAGAGTTTGAGATATGGTGAGGTTGAGGGTGAGGGTGAGAGTTAGGGTTTGGGTGAGGTTTAGGGTTAGGTTTAGGGTTAGGGTTTGGGTGAGGGTGAGGTTTCGGGCTAGAGTTAGGTTTAGGGGATGGTTAGGGTGAGGTTTAGGGTTAGGGTTAGTGTTATGGTTAGTGTGAGGTTGAGGGTTAGGTTGAGGTTTAGGGATAGGGTTAGGTTTAGGATTAGGGTTAGGGTGAGGATGAGTGTGAGGGTTAGGTTGATGGTTAGGATTAGGCTTAGGGTTAGGCTGAGGGCGAGTGTGGGGGTGAGGATTAGGGATAGGGTGATGGTTCGTGTTTGGGTTAGTGTTATTGTTACAGTTAGGGTTAGAATTACGGTGAGGGTGCGGGTGCGGGTGAGTGTTTGTGTTAGGGTTAGGGTGGGGTTTAGGGTTAAGGTTAGGGTTAGGGTGAGGGTGAGGTTTAGATATAGGGTTAGGGGGAGGGTTAGGGTGAGGGTTAGGCTTAGGGTTAGTGTTAGGGTTAGGTTGAGTGTGAGGGTTAGGTTGAGGTTTTGGGTTAGGCTTAGTGTGATGTTTAGTGTTAGTGTTAGGATTAGTGTTAGGGTGAGGGTAAGTGTTAGGGGGACGGTATGGGTTAGGGTGAGGGTTATGGTTAGGTTGAGGGTTAGGGTTAGGGTTAGAGTTATTGTTAGGTTTAAGTTTAGGGTTACGGTTACATTGAGGGTGAGGGTGAGGGTTAGGTTTGGGTTAGGTTGAGGTTTAGGGTTTGGGTTAGGGTTCGATTTAGGGTTAGGGTGAGGTTGAGGTTTATGGTTAGAGTTAGGTTAGGGTGAGTGTTAGGGTTAGTATTAGTTTGAGAGGTAGGGGGAGGGTTAGGGTTAGGGTTAGGTTTATGGATAGGATTAGGGTTAGGGTGAGGGTGAGTGTGTATGTTAGGGTTAGGTCTAGGGTTAGGCTTACGGTTAGGCTGAGGGTGAGGATTAGGGTGAGGGTTACGGTTTCTGTGAGGGTTAGGGTGAGGGTGATGTTTAGGGTTAGGATTAGGATTAGGGTTAGGGTTAGTCTGAGGGTGAGGGTGAGGGAGAGTGTTAAGGTGAGGATGAGGGTGAGGGTGTGGGTGAGGGCCAGGGTGAGGGTGAGGGTTAGGGGTAGGTTTAGCGTGAGATTTGGGGTTAGGGTGATGGTTAGGGTTAGTGTGAGTGTTAATGTTAGGGTTAGGGTTAGTGTTAGGTTTAGGGTAAGTGTTAGGGTGAGGTTTATCGTTAGGGTGAGGTTTATGGTTAGGGTAAGGTTTAGGGTTAGGGTTAGGGTTATTGATAGGGTTAGGTTTAGGTTTACGGTTATGGTGAGGGTGAGGGTGAGGGTTAGGTTTAGGGTTAGGATGAGGTTTAGGTTTAGGGTTAGGTTTAGAATAAGGGTTAGGGTGATAGTGAGGTTTAGGGTTAGAATTAGGGTTTGTGACAGGGTTAGTGTTAGGGTGGGTTTATGGTTAGGGTTAGGGTGAGGGAGAGGTTTAGGGTTAGATTTAGGGTTAGTGTTATGGTGAGGTTTAGTGTTATGGTTAGGGTTAGTTTTAGGGTGAGTGTATGTGTTAGGGTGAGCGTTTGGGTTAGTGTGAGGGTTATCGTTAGGGTGAGGGTTAGGATTAGGTTTAGGGTTATTGTTAGGTTTCGGTTTAAGGTTAAGGTTACTGTGAGGGTGATGGTGAGGGTTAGGCTTAGATTTAGGGTGAGGTTTAGGGTGAGGTTTAGGGTTAGAGTTAGGGTTAGCATGAGGGTTACGTTGAGGGTTCGGGTAGGGTTAGTGTTAGGGTTAGGGTCAGGGTGAGAGTTAGGGGGTGGGTTAGGGTTAAAGTTAGGTTTAGTATTAGGGTTAGGTTGAGGGTATGTGTGTTAAGGTTCGGTTTAGGGTTAGTCTTAGGGTTAATCTGAGGGTGAGGTTGAGGGTGAGTGTTAGGGTTAGGGTAAGGGTTAGGGTTAGGGTTAGGTGTGGACTAGGGTGAGGGTTAGGGTGAGGGTTAGGTTTAGGGAAAGGGTTAGGTTTAGGGTTAGGCTTAGGGTGAGGGTTAGGTTTAGATTTTGAGTGAGAGTTAGGGTTTGGGTTAAGTTTAGGGTTAGGCTTAGGGTTAGGGTGAGGTTTAGGGTTAGGTTTTGGGTTAGGGTGAGGGTGAGTCTTAGGATTAGTGTTAGCTTTAGGGTTAGGGTTAGGGTTAGGTTTAGTGTTAGGGTTAGGATTAGGGTTACAGTGAGGTTTAAGTTTAGCGTTAGGGTAGTTTAGGCTTAGGGTTAGGCTGAGGGTGAGGGTGGGGGTGAGGATTAGGGTTAAGGGTTAGGGTTAGGGTTAAGTTTGGGGTGGGGGTGAGGCTGAGGGTGAGGGTTATGGTTAGGGTTAGTATTAGGTTTAGGGTTAGGGTTAGTCTTACTGTTGTGGTTAGGTTTAGAGTTATGGTGAGGTTGCATGTAAGGGTGAGGTTTAGGGTTACGGTGAGGTTTACTGTGAGGTTTAGGTTTAGGGTTAGGATTAGGGTTAGGGTTAGTGTAAGGGTTAGGATTAGAGTAATGGTGAGGTTGAAGGTGAGGGTCAGGTTTAGGGTGGTTTTAGGGTGCGGTTTAGTGTTAAGGTTAGGGTTAGGGTGAGGGTCAGGTTTAGGGTTAGGGTTAGGGTCAGGCGGAGGTTTAAGGTGATGTTTAGGGTTAGGTTTAGTGTTAGCGTTAGGGTGAGGGTGAGGGTTAGGTTGAAGTTTAGGGATAGGGTTAGGTTTAGGAATACGGTTAAGGTGAGAGTGAGTATGAGGGTTAGTGTGAGGATTAGGCTTAGGCTTAGGTTTAGGCTGAGGGTGAGGGTGGGGGTGAGGATTAGGGTTAGGGTGATGGTTCGGGTTAGGTTTAGTGTTCTTGTTAGGGTTAGCGTTAGAGTTACAGTGAGGGTGAGGGTGCAGGTGAGGGTTAGGCATAGGATTAGAGTGGGGTTTAGAGTTAGGGTTAGAGTAAGGGTGAGGGTGAGGGTGAGGATTATGGTTAGATAAGGTTTAGGGGGAGGGTTATGGGGAGGGTTAGTATTAAGGTTAATGTTAGGGTTAGGTTGCGGGTGAGGGTTAGGTTGAGGGTGAGGGTTAGGTTGAGGTTTAGGTTTAGGGTTAGTGTGAGGGTTAGTGTTAGGGTTAGTGTTAGGGTGAGGGTAAGTGTTAGGGTGAGGGTATGGGTTAAGGTGAGGTTTATGTTTAGGGTGAGGTTTAGGATTAGTTTTAGGATGAGGGCTAGGTTGAGGGTGAGGTTCAGTGTTAGGGGTAGGGTGAGGTTTGGGGCTAGGGTTAGGGTTAGGGTTAGGTTTAGTGTGAGTGTGAGGTATAGGGTTAGAGTTAGGGTTAATGTGAGGCTGAGGGTAAGTTTTAGGGTTAGGGTTAGGATTAATATTAGGGTAAGGGTTAGGTTTAGGGTGAGGGTTAGCGTGAGGGTGAGGGTTAGGGTTAGGATTAGTATTAGGGTTAGGGTTAGGTTGAGTGTGGGGGTTAGGGTTAGGGTTATCCTTAGGGTTAGGCTGAGGGTGAGGGTGAGGGTTATGGTTAGGGTGACGTTTAGGTTTCGGGTTACGGTTAGGATTAGGGTTAGGGTTAGTTTGAGGGTTTGGGTTAGGGTAAGGATGAGGGTTAAGGTTAGGGTTAGGGTGAGGGTTAGGATGAGGATTAGTGTTATGATTAGTGTTAGGGTGAGGTCTAGGGTGAGGGTGAGGACTAGGGTTAGTGTTAGGGTAAGGTTTAGGGTTCGGGTTCGGGTTAGGGTTCGGGTTAAGCTGAGGGTTAGTGTTACAGTGATGTTGAGGGTCAGGGTTATTGTGAGGGTTAGGTTTAGGGTTAGGGTCAGGGTGAGGGTGAGGTTTAGGGTTAGTTTTAGGGTTCGGGTGAAGCTGAGGTTGAGTGATAGTTTTACAGTTAGTGTTAGGTTTAGGGTTAGGGTAAGGTTGAGTGTTAGGGTGAAGGTTAGGGTGAGGGTTAGGTTTAGGGTGAGGGTTAGGGTTAGGGTTAGGGGGAGGGTTCGGATGAGGGTTAGGGTTAGGATTAGGGTTAGGTTGAGGGCTAGGGTGAAGGTGAGGTTTAGGGTTAGAAATAGGGTGAGGTTTAGGGTTAGGGTTACTGTTAGGGTTAGGGTGAGGGTGAGGTTTAGGGTTAGAGTTATGGTAAAGGTGAGGCTGAGGTTGAGGGTTAGGATTAGGGTTAGGATTAGGATTAGGGTAAGGGTTAGGACTAGTGTGAAAGTTAGCGTTAGGGTTAGGGTTAGGGTTAGGGTTACACTGAGGGTTAGGGTGAGGGTGAGGGTTAGGGTTAGTCTTATGGTTACAGTGAAAGTGAATGTGTGTGTTAGAGTTAAGTTTAGGGTTAGGCTTAGGTTTAGGCTGAGGGTGAGTTTGAGGGTGAGGGTTAGGGTTAGGGGGAGGGTTAGGGTAAGGGTTAGGGGGAGGGTTAGGATGAGGGTTACGGTTAGTTTTAGGGTTAGGGTGAGGACTAGGGTGAGGGTTAGTTTTAGGGTTAGGGTCAGGGTGAGGTTTAGTGTTAGGGTTAGGGTGAGGGTGAGGCTGAGGGTGAGGGTTAGGGTTAGGATTAATGTTAGGCTTTGGCTTAAGGTAAGGTTTAGGTTGAGGGCGAAATTTAGTATTAGGGTTCAGGTTAGGATTAGGGTTAGGGTGAGGGTGAGGGTGAGGGTTAGGGTTAAGCTTAGTGTAAGGGATAGGCTTAGGTTTAGGCTGAGGTTGAGGGTGAGGTTTAGGGTTAGGTTGAGGTTTACCGTTAGGGTTAGGATGAGTGTGAGGGTTAGTTTAGGGTTAGGCTTAGGATTAGGCTGAGGGTGACTGTGTGGGTTAGGGTTAGGGTGAGGTTTAGGGTTCTGGGAAGGGTTAGGATTAGGCTTAGGGTTAGGGTGAGGTTTAGGGTGAGCGTGAGTGTGTGTGTTAGGGTTGGCTTTAGGGTTAGACTTAGGGTTATTCTGAGGGTGAGGGTGAGGTTGAGGTTTAGGGTTAGCGTGAGGGTTAGGGTAAAGGTTAGAGGGAGATTTAGGAAGAAGGTTAGGGTTAGGTTTAGGGTTGGGTGAGGGCTATGGTGAGGGTGAGGGTTACGGTTAGGTTAAGGGATACGCTTATGGTTAGGCTGAGGTTGAGGGTAAGGGTTAGGGTTAGGGTGAGGTTTAGGGTTAGGGTTAAGATGAGGATTAGGGTTAGGCTTAGGCTTAGGATTAGGCTGAGGGTGAGGGTTTGGGTTAGGTTTAGGGTGGGGATTAGGGTTATGTGGAGGGTTAGGATGAGGGTTAGGGTTAGGGTGAGGTTTAGGGTGAGGGTGAGTATGTGTGTTAGGGTTAACTTTAGGGTTTGGCTTAGGGTTAGGCTGAGGTTGAGATTGAGACTGAGGGTTAGGGTTTGGGTAAGTGTTAGGATGAGGGTTATGAAGAGGGTTAGGGTTAGGATTAGGGTTGGGTGAGGGCTAGGGTGAGTGTGAGGTTTAGGTTTACCGTTAGGGTGAGGGTTAGGTTGAGGATGAGGGTTAGGCTTAGGGTTAGGATTCGGTTTAGGGTAAGGGTTAGGGTGAATGTGAGAGTTAGGGTTAGGGCTAGGGTTTATGTTAGGGTGAGGGTGAGGCTGAGGATTAGGGTTAGGTTTAGGGTTAGGTTTAGGTTTAGTGTTAGGGTTAGGGTTAGGGTTCCTGTTACAGTGAGGGTTGGGGTTAGGGTTAGGGTTAGGTTAAGGCTTAGATTTAGGGTGAGGGTTAGGATGAGGATTAGGTTTAAGATTAGGGTTAGGGTGAGGGCTACAGTGAAGGTGAGAATTAGGGTTAATGTTAGGGTAAGGTTTAGAGTTAGGATTAGGGTGAGGGTTAGGATGAGAGTTAAGGTTAGGGTGAGGGTTAGGGTAGGTTTAGGGTTTGGGTTAGGATTAGGGTTAGGGTGAGGTTAAGTGTTAGCACTAGTATTAGGGTTAGGGTTAGGGTTAGGTTTAGGGTTAGAATTACTGCTATTGTTAGGATTAGGTTTAGATTTATGGTGAGGGTGAGGGTGAGTGTTAGGGTTAGGGCGAGGTTGAGGTTTAGGGTTAGGATTAGGGTTAGGGTGAAGTTGAGGTTTATGGTTAGATTTAGGTTTAGTTGGAGGGTTAGTTCAAGGGTTAGGGTTAGGTTAAGTTTTAGGGTTAAGGTTAGGTTAGGGGTTAGGTTGAGGTTTATTGTTAGCGTTAGGATTAGGGTTAGGGTGAGGGTGAGTGTGAGGTTTAGGGTTAGGGTTAGGCTTAGGCTTAGGCTTTGGGTTAGGCTGAGGGTAGGTGTGAGGATTAGGGTTAGGGTGATGGTTAGGGTTAGGGTGAGGGTGAGAGTTAGTGTTAGGTTTAGGGTTAGAGTTAGGGTTAGGGTGAGAGTGAGGTTTAGTGGTAGAGATAGGGTGAGGGTCAGTGTTAGGGTTAGAGTGAGGTTTAGGGTGGGGGTAATGGTAAGGGTTAAGGTGTGAGTTAGGCTGAGGGTGAGGGTTACAGTAAGGGTGAGGGTTAGGGTTAGGGTGAGGGTTAGGATTAGGGTTAGGTTGAGAGTGAGGGTTTAATTGAGGATTAGTGTTAGGGTTAGTGTGGAGTTTAGGGTGAAGATGAGGGTTAGGGTTAGGGCGAGGTCTAGGGAGAGGGTGAGGTTTAGGGTTAGTGTTAGGGTGAGGTTTAGGGTTAGGATGATGGTTACGGTTAGTGTGAGGTTTAGTGTTAGGTTTAGGGTTAGTGTTAGGGTGAGGGTAAGTGTTAGGGTGAGGGTTAGGGTTAGGGAGTGGGTTACCTTTAGGGTGAGGGATAGGGTTAGGGTTAGGGTTATTGTTAGCATTAGGGTTAGGGTTAAAGTTATGGTCAGGTTGAGGGTGAGGGTTAGGATTAGGGCTAGAATGGGGTTTAGGGATTGGGTTAGGATTAGGGTTAGGGTCAGGTTGAGGTTTAGTGTTAGATTTAGGGTTAGGGTGAGGCTGAGGGTGAGGGTTAGGGTTAGGATTAATGTTAGGGTTAGGCTTAAGTTGAGGGTTAGGTTGAGGATGAGGGTTAGGGTTAGGATTAGGAGTAGGATTAGGATTAGTGTTAGGGTGAGCGTGAGGGTTAGGGTTAGGGTTAGGGATAGGCTTAGGGTCAGGCTGAGGTTGAAGGTGAGGGTTAGTGTTAGGGTGAGATTTAGGGTTAGGGTTAGGGTGAGTGTGAGGGTTAGGGTTAGGCTTAGGGTTAGGATTCTGTAGGGAGCCGAGGCAAGACTCCGCCCACTCCCTTGCAGCTTTGAGGTAACCACCCCAGACGGTGCTTGGCGGGACGCCTGCGCTGTGCGCGTGCGCGAGCCAGGTAGAGTCCCCAGCCAATCCCATGACACCTGGTGACGGTGAAAGGCAGGCGACCAACAATAGAAAGACCCGCGTTTCGATTCTCCTATATAAGCGGCTGTGTTTCGGGTGCACGCTCTCTCGCGCCCAAGCTCTCCTACAACTAAAAGGCTCTCCAATAAAGCGTGATCTGAGAAGACTCCTGGTGTGGTGGTCGTTTTTCCTTGCTGGTCGAGTAGACGGTCGCTACAAGTGGTGCTGAAACCCGGGAACGAACCTGGGACGGGACCCGCGCGAGGGGCCGAACCGGAGCCAGAACTCAACACGCGGAGAGGGGACGTCGGTAAACATCCCCCGGTATGCTGTTCACTGTAGATTTAGATATTTATTGGTTGCTTGCATTGCTTCTTCCTTTGTGGCTTGTCTTTTTGATGGTGCGCACTTGCCTCGAGGAGGGAGGGTTTGATTTAATCCAGGAAGGATGCAAAGTACTAACACGGCATCAGGATAGTCTATCAGAGTCAGCATACAGTAAGGGGGAGGAAAATAGGCCTAAAAGAAAAAGGGAAAAAAGACAAAAGGATCCTAAAGAATTAAAGCAAGAGGGGCTGCAGCCCTCACAAAAGGAGAAGGGTTTCAGAGAGGAGGGGGTCTCAAGGAGACCCCCATGCCCTTCTTTAAAAGCAAACCGGTTCTCAGCCCTACATGTGGAAGGGCGGGACCAAGAATATAGTAATCTTGTGAGTGACTCAGAGGAAGAAATGTTAGAGGAGGAGGGAGAGCAGCTCGATCCAGCTGATAGTGAAGAGTTAGAAGAGGCTGCGGCGGAGCACGAGGCAGACAGATATGGAGGGTGGCGCCCCCTGGGGGTGGGAGTACCGCAGCAGCCAGGGAGAGGAAACGGAGCTGCCCCTCATCCGTCGGCCCCCCCGCCGTGCCCGCCGGCAGGGAAGAGTCACTTTATAAAAGAAAACACCTGCTCGCGATTACCAGCCGCTTTCCCAGTCTTTGAGAATCCCATTACTGCTGAAAGAAATTTTGAGCCGGTTTCCTACTCCCAGTTAAAAGATTTAGTTGAGGCAGTCAGGACTTATGGAGTGACGGCCAATTATACCACTGCCTTGCTTCAAAGGCTAACTATTAATGCTATGATTCTGTGGGAGCAAAAATTGTTCAATATTTTCCTGAATTAGTGGCTAAACAGGCAATTTTGATCTGAAAAAAAAAAGGCAATTTTGGGTATAAAGTATTGTTTGATGCACTTTGCAAAAATTCCAGATAAATTAATTATTCCATACACCCGTGAGCAAGTTGAAATTTTAGCAGCCACAATGGATATGTGGGCAATTCTTGTTTGCTCATTTCCAAATGTAATTGATAATCATTATCCTAAGCATCCTCTGCTTGCCATAGTTAACAAAAATTTAGTGTATTTTCCTGTTGTCACTTCAAAGGAGCCCTTGGCTGATGCTCTGACCATCTTTACGGATGGATCAAAATCTGGACAAGGTGCCTTTTTTGTTCAAGGACACAAACAGCCGGTAGTCTTTAATTTTCGGCCGAATGCCCCACAGGCTGTTGAATGTTTAATTGTGCTTGAAGTTTTTAAAAGATTTGATTAACCTTTTAATTTATTTTCTGATTCATTATATGTTGT
This sequence comes from Dipodomys merriami, assembly GCF_024711535.1. Classification (NCBI taxonomy): domain Eukaryota; kingdom Metazoa; phylum Chordata; class Mammalia; order Rodentia; family Heteromyidae; genus Dipodomys; species Dipodomys merriami. The sequence continues at coordinate 29,147 of NW_027203664.1, forward strand.
AAATGCCGTTGCTTCTCTTGAAGTTGCTGCTTCAGTTAAGCAGGCCAGTACAATTTCTAATGTTTTGTTACAGATTCAATCCCTTATCTTAAACAGAAAACATCCTTTTTATATTGGACATATTCACGCCCACTCTATGTTGCCGGGCCCGATGGCAAAGTGTAATGATTTGGTGGACCAGGCAACTCGGGCTATGGCTCTGGTTGCTGCTGATCCTGTAGAATTGGCAAAAGACTTTCATAGATTGTATCATGTACCTGCTAATACCCTTAGGAAAAGATATAATTTGTCCAGGCATGTGGCAAGAGATATTGTTAAAGCCTGTAAATCTTGTGTTACCTTTCTTCATCCTCCCCATATGGGGGTAAACCCCAGGGGGTTGAGACCAAACGCCCTATGGCAAATGGATGTTACTCATCTGACGGAATTTGGTAAGTTGAAATATTTACATGTGTCTGTGGACACCTTTTCTGGTGTCATTCATGCCACACCTCTGGCAGGAGAAAAGGTGTCTCACGTCAGAATACACTGCTTAGAAGCTTGGGCAGCTTGGGGAAAGCCCCTTAGACTTAAGACGGATAATGGCCCTGCTTATACTTCCCATGGTTTTCGCGCCTTTTGCGCACAAATGCAGGTTGCCCACACCACCGGATTGCCCTACAATCCTCAAGGACAAGGTATAGTGGAAAGAGCTAATAGAAGCATAAAAGAAATGCTTCAAAAACAAAAAGGGGGAGTTGCTGAGTCCGCGTCCCCCAGGGAAAGACTTTCTCTTGCGCTCTTTACCCTTAATTTTGTTTTTCGTTTTTTTTTCTTCTCAGATAAAAACTTTATTTTACAATTTTATAAAGCAGCTTTACATTAAGCACAATTCATTTACTTTGTGTAGAAACAAAATAACCTTTCCATCTGCAAAAAAATCAAGTTTTGCTGCATATAAAACTAACATGTGCACATTGTGCTTCAACCGCAAAGTCTGTACAGAGTTACACAGGACTACCCTTCAAGGAGGGTGTCATGTAAACATTTATTGCATATTTCACACATGGTGTACAGTCCACATGTATAGTGGAGGAGAAAGACAATGACAGGACGCTGGAACCGCAGCTCCTGTGAAAGTGCACACTGCCAAGAAGACACTCGCTGCACAGGAGCTTTGTGGTCACCTCTGCACCCCTGGCACACCTGGTGCTTCTTGACTGAAGCCTTACATACAGGAACTCCAAAAGGGTCAAACTTGACCTTGGTCTGGAAGCTTTTGTTTGGTTGAGCAATTGAAGTGGCAACCAATTATCAGCAAATTACCTTTGCTGTTTAGGTGAACAAAACCAACACCTATAGTCTTAAAGAAAATAAAAATTAAAGAAACAAAACTTTAAAGTACCCTCCCCAGTATTCCTAAACTCAAAATAAGTAAACATTTTCCATGATTTAAAACCCTAGACAGCTCTATAGTTGTCAGGGTGAAAATGCAGATGGTCCCAGGTGGCGTCCCTCCTTGGTGGTCCAGCTCACCTACAGGTAACCATCCTGCAACAAGCTGACTTAGGGACATCTGCGGGGTATCTGCACTTCAATCAGCTCCATGATTCCGAATGTCCTCAAGTACCCACAATGCCCCTTGGGGATAGAAGACAAACCAAGCTGCCACTACAGTGTGGAGGGCAGTGTTAAACCAGCAGCAGCCCTTCCTCTCCCCTCCCCTCTTAGCTTGGGACTGTGGGATTAAGGCACTGGTATGTCCCAGAGCAGGACCACAGTGTTCTCACCAGCTCTCCTTCTCTGAAGACGAGCATGCAAACACAAATAATCCTGGACCCACTAAATAACAGCAAACATGGAAAAGGAGGGCATTCATCTGAAACGTCAGCATGAAAAAATGGGGGAGGTCCTTGCCTTTATTACTGAGATAAAACATATTTAATGCTTAAATGTTGTTGAGACATTGAATGTCTGAGAACTACAAAGGTGGACGGGAATGTAACACCCACATCTGTCTGTTATGGGTAAAATGAAGAGCTGGGGTCATAGAAATTGGGAACCAAAGCTTATTTGTATACTGCCAGCTTAAAATTGTTTCCAGTGTGGAATGAATTTTCATGTTCCTGCCCACTCTGAGGTGCATACATTTTGTGTACCTATCACAGACATGTATGTTCCATTGCACAACACCATGTAGGCAGAGAGGGCACCGGTTCTTCTGAGGTCAGGTGAAGAGCACTCTGTCGGCTGAGCCCTTCAACATGTAGGGGCTCGTGTGTTTCCAAGCTGTCTGTTATTATGGGGCTTATGTTTCTGGGCTGTGCATTACTAGGAAATCTGTCTGGGGCTCAACAAAGACCTTTCCAGACACAGCAGCAGCACCTCTTCTAAACAGCTGGAATAACTCAAAACTAAGTTTTCAAGTAACAACAGAGACAGAGCCCCAATGGCTTAGTGAGAATAGAGAATGACACCCAAGGGGAGGGAACCCCAGTGTGATTTATGTATGGAACATTTAAGCTAGGCCTTTCCTCAGGTGCAACAGAAGAGATGGTGGTCCTAAAATTACTAAATCCTCGCCAAATTTAGGTTTAAAGTCAATATTCTACATCATGTCCCCGGACTAGACAAAACTGTCAAAGTGAAGTCAAAAGGAAATACAAAGAAACCATCACACTGGGGTGGCAGGAGGGACAGGCTGATTATCACACTTTCACTGATTGTAGATCAAGTTTCATAAACATTTCTGTAATTTCTTGTGCGGTCAATAAGTTTCATTCTAGTTGTGCTTTACATACTGTGAAGCCTGAAGACTGGGTGTGTTTAATTTACACACATCAAGAAAACCATAATGCAAAATAGTCTCCATATGTATCAAATTGAACAAATGCAACAAACACCCATTCACCTCCCAGAAATGTCTAGAGAAAAGAAATAGCTTTTAAAAAGTTGAGCACAGTCCACTATCCAGGGTACAAACACACACTGACTGTATTACAGCACATATTGTTTAAACATCTGTTTCCAATATAAATATAAATAATCACATCTGAAAAGCGCTCCGCACTGCGTGTGGATGTGCCGGCAACTGGCCAGGGCTATTCACCGTTACTTACTGTCTACAGCCTGCAACGAGCAAGGCACCCCAAACAATCCTGCTCTAACTGCCACCTGCCCACAGAGCACACGCAACTGTCTCAGGCCAGGAGCAGGGTTCCCCATGCCTGGTGCATGGCCTGTAGCTTATGGTTCTGAGGCTGACCATGGTTTGGTTGTTGGCACTAGTTGTGCTTTGTCCTGCCACCTTTGAGGTAGCTCTTCCATCTCCGGGCAAACTCTCTGAAGACGGGAGCATCATCAACAGTGCTGAGCAGCTGCAGCTGATTGATGTGGGTGGTGTGGTAGTCCCAGCGGGCCAGGTTGGGAGCAACATCCAGCATGAAGTGCCGCAGGTCGTAGATGGTCCCTGAGCCCGTGTCGTACAGGGGCAGCATGGCCTTCAGGGACTCCATCCCACGCTCATATAAGGATGCTGCTTCTTTCCCAAGTGTCTCCCCTGCAGTCTCCTTTAGGTCATACAGCCCGATTAAGGAGTACATAAAGCCATTGAAGACAAAGGAGCTGGGCGTGGTTGGGTATTCTTCATACCAGTCATGTTTGTTCATGAACACGGCTTTGACACCACGACAAGGTATAGTGGAAAGAGCTAATAGAAGCATAAAAGAAATGCTTCAAAAACAAAAAGGGGGAGTTGCTGAGTCCGCGTCCCCCAGGGAAAGACTTTCTCTTGCGCTCTTTACCCTTAATTTTTTAAATCTAAATGACAACGATCAGTCTGCCGCAGATCGGCATATGACAAGAGACTCCATGGATACTAAAGACATGGTTATGTGGAAGGATGTTATTAATAATAAATGGTATGGACCGGATCCGGTAATAACGAGATCCAGGGGAGCTGTTTGTGTTTTTCCACAGAGTCAAGAAGTACCTCACTGGGTGCCAACGAGACTGACCAGGCCGGTGGAGACTGCAGAAAAACCCCCTCTTGAAGATGCAGCTGATCTTCCTGCTGTTAGCAACAGTGCTAATAGCAATCCCTGTGATAGCTAAACCAATGATGCTGTGGGCTGTTACAATTTACTGACTGGATTGCCTCTGCGGTGTCCTTTTCCAAAGAGCGGGTGGGAGTCGGAATGTTTTTAGCCTGCTGCTTGGGAGGATGCGTGGTCTGCCTATGGTTGGTCTGTCGCCTTCGAGCCCAAACCAGAAGGGACAAGGTTGTTATCTTGCAAGCATTAGCCGCTTTGGAGAGTGGATCCTCACCCCAGATTTGGCTGTCGGCCCTAAGAGGCAGTTAAGCCTTACCATTCTGCATAGCCTTAGCACCCCGAGGGATCAGGGGATCCCATTGCACCGGGACAGGTATGCAACTTGCAATTTGGGACAGGGTGCAAGGCAAGTGCACTGCACTTGAGGAGATGGTTCTCATCTCCTCAAGAAGAGCATGCTGGGTTGCAAGTGGGTTGATGCCCAAGATCCCACCTCTGCAAAAAAGGCATCGGACGGGCCTGGTCATCACTGGGGAAGGCGCGCCCCTCAGGCGAAGGCCAGTGCAAGGTCCTAATGTTTTAGACAGAGGCCCAACCTCTACTCTTACCTGTTGCCATAAAACAAAGAAGGGGGAACTGTAGGGAGCCGAGGCGAGACTCCGCCCACTCCCTTGCAGCTTTGAGGTAACCACCCCAGACGGTGCTTAGCGGGACGCCTGGGCTGTGCGCGTGTGCGAGCCAGGTAGAGTCCCCAGCCAATCCCATGACACCTGGTGACGGTAAAAGGCAGGCGACCAACAATAGAAAGACCCGCGTTCCGATTCTCCTATATAAGCGGCTGTGTTTCGGGTGCACGCTCTCTCGCGCCCAAGCTCTCCTACAACTAAAAGGCTCTCCAATAAAGCGTGATCTGAGAAGACTCCTGGTGTGGTGGTCGTTTTTCCTCGCTGGTCGAGTAGACGGTCGTTACAGGATTCGGCTGAGGGTGAGGGTGTGGGTTAGGGTTAGGGTTAGTGTTAGGGTGAGTTTTAGTTTTTGGGTTAGGGTTAGATTTAGAGTTAGGGTGAGGGTGAGATTTAGGGTGAGAGTTAGGTTTAGTGTGAGGTTTAGGTTGAGGATTATGGCGAGGGTTAGTTTTAGGGTTAGGGTTAGGATGAGAGTTTGTGGGAGCGTTAGGGTTAGGGTTAGGGTTAGGCTGAGGGTGAGGGTGAGGGTGAGGGTTAGGGTTAGGTGGAGGGTTAGGGTTAGGCTTAGGGTGAGAGTTATGGTTCGGTTATGTTTAGGGTTAGTGTGAGGGTTAGGTTTAAGGTGAGCATGAGGTTTAGGTTTTGGTTGAGGGTTAGGGTTAGGGTTAGGGTTAGGGTGAGAGTTAAGGTTAGGGTTAGGGTGAGGGTAAGGATGAGGATTAGGGTTAGGGTTACGGTTAGGGTGAGGGCTAGGTTGAGGGTGAGGGTTAGGGTTAGTGTTAGATTAAGGTTTAGGTTTAGGGTTAGGGTTACGGTGAGGGTTAGATTGAGGGTTAGGGTTACGGTGAGGGTGAGTTGTAGCATTAGGGATAGGGTTAGGGATAGGTTTTGGGTTAGGATTAGTGTTATTGTTAGGGTTAGGGTTAGAGTTGTGGTGAGGGTGAGGGTGAGGGTGAGGGTTAGGGTTTGGGTGAGGTTTAGGGTTAGTGTTAGGTTTAGGGTTCGGGTGTGAGTGAGGGTTAGGGTTAGATTTAGGGTTAGTTTGAGGGTTAGGTCGAATGTTAAGGTTAGGGTTAGTTTTAAGGTTAAGGTTAGGGTGAGGGATAGGTTGAGGTTTAGGGTTATTGTTAGGGTTAGGGTTAGGATTAGGTTGAGGGTGAGGGTTAGGGTGAGGGTTAGGCTTATGCTTAGGCTTAGGTTTAGAGTAAGGGTGAGGGTGGGGGTGAAGATTCGGTTTAGGGTGATGGTTAGGGTTAGGGCTAGGGTGAGGGTTTGGATGAGGGTTAGGATTAGGAGTAGAGTTAGGGTGAGGGCTAGGTTGAGGGTGAGGGTTAGGGTTAGTTTAGATTAAGGTTTAAGATTAGGGTTAGTGTTAGCATGAGGGTTAGGTTGAGGGTTAGTGTTACGGTGAGGGTGAGGATTAGGGTTAGGTTGAGAGTTAGGGATAGGATGATGGTGAGCCTGAGGGTGTTAGGATTACTTTTAGGGTTAGGGTTAGGTTTAGGGTTAGGGTTAGGATTAGTGTTATTGTTAGGGTTAGGGTTAGACTTGTGGTGAGGGTGAGGGTTAGGGTTAGGGTTAGGGTGAGGTTTTGGGTTAGGGTTAGGATTAGCGTTAGGGTGAGGTTGAAGTTAAGGGTTAGAGTTAGGGTTAGGGTGAGGGTGAACGTGGGGGTGAAGCTTAGGTTTAGTGTGGTGGTTAAGGTTAGGGCTAGGGTGAGGGTTTGGATGAGGGTTAGGATTAGGAGTACAGTTAGGGTGAGGTCTAGGGTGAGGGTGAGGTTTAGGGTAACGGTTAGGCTTAGGTTTAGGGTTAGGCTGAGTATGATGTTGAGGGTGAGCGTGAGGGTTAGGGTGGTGGTTAGGTTTACGGTTAGGGTGAGGGTTAGGATGAGGTTTAGGGTTAGGGTGAGGATTAGGGTGAGGATAATGGTAAGGGTAAAGGTGAGGTCTAGGCTGAGGGTGAGGGTTAAGGTAAGGGTGAGGGATAGGGTTAGGTTTAGGCATAGGGTAAGGTTTAGGGTTAGGATGAGGGTTAGATTGAAGATTAGGGTTAGGGTTAGTGTGAGGTTTAGGGTGAGGATGAGGGTTAGAATTAGGGTTAGGGTGAGGGGTAGGGTTAGAGTGAGGATTAGGGTTAGGGTTAGGGTTAGGGTGAGGTTTAGGAATAGTGTGAGGGTTAGGGTTTGTGTGAGGGTTAGTTTTAGTGTTAGTGTTAGGGTGAGGGTAAGTGTTAGGGTGAGGGTTATGGTTAGGGTGAGGTTTAGGGTTAGGGTTAGGAGTCCATTAGGGTTAGTGTTAGGGTGAGTGTTGGGGTTAGGCTTATGGTTAGGGATAGGCTTATGGTTAGGCTGAGGTTGAGGGTGAAGGTTAGGGTTAGGGTGAGGTTTAGGGTTAGGGTTAGGGTGAGTGTGAGGGTTAGGGTTAGGGTTAGGCTTAGTATTAGGCAGAGGGTGAGGGTGTGTGTTAGGGTTAGGGTTAGTGTTAGGGTGAGGTTTTTGGTTTGGGTTAGGGTTAGATTTAGGTTTAGGATGAGGGTAAGGCTTAGGGTTAGATTTAGTGTTAGGGTGAGGTTTAGGTTGAGGGTAAGGGTAATGGTTAGTGTTTGGGTTAGGGTTAGGTTGAGAGTTAGAGGAAGTGTTAGGGATAGGGTTAGGGTTAGGGACAGGATTAAGGTTAGAGTGAGGGTGAGTGTGTGTGTTAGGTTTAGGTTTAGGGTTAGGCTTAGGGTTAGGCTGAGGGTGAGGTTGAGGGTAAGGGTTAGAGTTAAGGGGACGGTTAGGATGAGGGTTAGTGTTAGGATTAGGGTTAGGGTAAGTGCTACAGTGAGTTTGCCGGTGAGGTTTAAGGTTAGGGTTAGGGTTAGGGTTAGGGTGATGTTTAGGGTTAGAGTTAATGTAGGGTGAGGCTTAGGGTGAGGGTTAGGCTTAGGGTTAGTGTTAGGTTTAGGGTTAGGTTTAGGGTGAGGGTGAGGTTTAGGATTATGGTTAGGATTAGGATTAGGGTTAGGGTTAGTGTGAGTGTGAGGGTTAGGTTTAGGGTTAGGGTTGGGCTTAGGGTTAGGCTGAGGGTGAAGGTGAGTGTGAGGGTTAGGGTTAGGGTTAGGGTTAGAGTTAGGGATATGGGGAGGGTTATGATGAGGGTTAGGGTTAGAATTAGGGTTAGTGTGAAGGATAGGGAGAGGTTGAAGTTTAGGGTTAGTGTTAGGGTGAGTTTTAGTGTTAGGGTTATGGTGAGTGTGAGGTATAGGGTTAGAGTTAGGGTTAAGGTGAGGCTGAAGGTGAGGCTTAGGGTTAGGGATAGGATTAGGAATAGGTTAAGTGTGAGGGTGAGTGTGTGGGTTAGGGTTAGGGTTCGCTTAGGGTTACACTGAGGGTGAGGGTGAGGGTGAGGTTTAGGGTTAGGATTTGGGTTTGGGTGAGGTTGACTGAGTGTGTTAGGGTGAGGTTTAGGTTTAGGCTAAGGGTTAGGCTAAGGGTGAGGGATAGGGTTAGTGGGAGATTTAGTGTAAGGGTTAGGGGGAGGGTTAGGATTAGTGTTAGGGTGAGACTGAGGGTGAAGGTTAGGTTTAGTGTTAGGGTGAGGGTTAGGATGTGTGTTAGGATTAGGGTTAGTCTTAGAGTTAGGATGAGGTTTAGGGTTAGGGTTTGGGATAGGGTGAGGGTGATGCTGAAAATTAGGGTTAGGTTTAGGGTTAGGTTTATGGTGAGTGTTAGTGTTAGTGTTAGTGTTAGGGTTACAGTGAGGGTTGGGTTTAGGGTTAGGGTTAGGTTTAGGCTTAGAGTTAGGGTGAGGGTTAGGATGAGGATTAGGTTTACGATTAGGGTTAGGGTGAGGACTAGGGTGAAGGTGAGGATTAGGGTTAGTGTTCGGGTAAGGTTTAGGGTTAGGGTTATGGTTAGGGTGAGGGTTAGGATGAGGGTTAGGGTTAGGGTGAGGTTTAGGGTTAGGATTAGTTTTAGGCTGAGGTTGAGTGTTAGCATTAGGGTTAGGGTTAGTGTTAGGCTTAGGTTTAGGGTTAGGATTACTGTTATTGTTAGGGTTAGGTTTAGAGTTATGGTGAGGGTGAGGGTGAGGGTGAATGTTAGGGTTATAGTTAGGGTAAGGGTGAGGCTGAGGTTGAGGTTTATATTTAGGTTTAGTGTTAGAGTTATGGTTAGCATGAGGTTTAGGGTGAGGGTGAGGATTAGGGTTAGGGTTAGGATTAGGATTAGAGTCATGGTTAGGGTGAGTGTGAGGGTTAGGGTTAGGGTTAGGTTCAGGATTAGGGTTAGGCTGAGGATGAAGGTGAGTGTGAGGGTTAGGGTTAGGGTGAGGGTTAGGGTTAGGGTTAGGGTGAGAGTTAGGATTCGGTTAATTTTAGGGTTAGGGTGAGGGTTAGGGTTAGGGTAAGGATGAGGTTTAGGGTTAGGGTTAGCGTGACGGTTAGGATGAGTTTTAGGGTTATGATTAGGGTTAGGGTGAGGGCTAGGGTGAGGGTGAGGATTAGGGTTTGTGTTAGGGTAAGGTTTCGGTTTAGGGTTAGAATTAGGGTGAGGATTTGGATGAGTGTTAGGGTTACGGTGAGGGTGAGGGTTAGGTTTGGGGTGAGGGTTAGGGTTAGGATTAGTGTTAGGGTGAGGTTGAGTTTTAGCATTAGGGTTAGGGTTAGGGTTAGCTTTAGGGTTAGGAGTAGTGTTATTGTTAGGTTTAGGGTTAGAGTTATGGTGAGGGTGAGGTTTAGGGTGACAGTTAGGGTTAGGGTTAGGGTGAGGTTTAGGATTAGGGTTAGGATTAGGGTTAAGGTGGGGTTGAGGTTTAGGGTTAGAGTTATGGTTAGGGTGAGGCTGAGGTTGAGGGTTAGGGTTAGGCTTATTGTTAGGTTTAGGCTGAGGGATAGGGTCAGGGTGAGGGTTAGTGTTAGGGTTAGGATTAGGATTAGTGTTAGGGTTAGGGTGAGTGTGAGGCTTAGGGTTGGGTTTAGGGTTAGGCTTAGGGTTACGCTGAGGGTGAGCGTGAGTGTGAGGGTTAGGGTTAGTGTGAGAGTTAGGGTTAGGGTTATGGGGAGGTTTAGGATGAGGGTTAGGGTTAGGATTAGGGTTAGGGTGAGGGCTAGGGTGAGGTTGAGTTTTAGGGTTAGTGTTAGGGTGAGGTTTAGGGTTAGGGTTAGGTTTAGTGTTAGGGTGAGTGTGAGGTATAGGGTTAGAGTTAGGGTTAAGGTGAGGCTGAGGATGAGGCTTAGGGTTAAGGTTAGGATTAGGATTAGGGTAAAGGTTAGAGTGAGTGTGAGTGTTAGGGTTAAGCTTAGGCTTAGGTTTAGACTGAGGGTGAGCGTGAGGGTGAGTTTTAGGGTTAGGATGTGGGTTAGGATGAGGGTGAGTGAGTGTGTTAGGGTTAGGTTTAGGTTTAGGCTAAGGGTTAGTCTAAGGGTGAGGTTGAGTTTGAGGTTTAGGTTTAGGGTGAGGTTTGGGGTAAGGATTAGGGGGAGGGTTAGAATGAGGGTTAGGGTTAGGATTAGGGTTAGGGTGAGAGTGAGGGTGAGGGTTAGGGTTAGTGTTAGGTTGAGGGTTAGGATGAGGGTTAGTGTTACAGTGAGGGTGAGGGTTAGGGTTAGGGTGAGGGTTATCATGAGGATTAGGGTTACGATTAGGATTAGGGTGAGGGCTAGGGTGAGGGTGAGGATTAGGGTTAGTGTTAGGGTAAGGTTTAGGGTTAGGGTTAGAGTTAGGGTTAGGGTTAGTGTTAGGTTTAGGGTTAGTGTTAGGGTTATGGTGAGGGTGAGGTTTAGGATGAGGGTTAGTGTTACAGTGAGGGTGAGGGTTAGGGTAAGGGTGAGGGTTAGGTTTAGGATAAGGGTTAGGGTGAGGTTGAGTGTTAGCATTAGGGTTAGGGTTAGGGTTAGGTTTAGTGTTAGGATTAGTGTTATTGATAGGTTTAGGGTTAGAGTTATGGTGAGGGTGAGGTTTAGGGTTAGGGTTAGGGTGAGGTTAAGGTTTAGGGTTAGGATTAGGGTTAGGGTGAGGATGAGGTTTACGGTTAGGGTTAGGTTTAGTTGGAGGGTTAGGTCGAGGGTTAAGGTTAGGGTTAGTGTTAGGTTTAACGTTCAGGTCAGGGATAGGTTGAGGTTTAGGGTTAAGGTTATGTTTAGGTTTCGGGTGAGGGTGAATGTGAGGTTTAGGGGTGGGGTTAGGCATAGGCTTAGGGTTATGCTGAGGGTGAGGGTGGGGGTGAGGATTAGGGTTAGGGTGATGGTTAGGGTTAGGGTTATGGTGAGGGTTAGTGTTAGGGTTAGGGTTAGAGTTAGGGTTAAGGTGAGGGTGAGGTTTAGGGGTAGAGTTAGGGTTAGGGTGAGGGTTCGCCTTAGAGTGAGGGTTAGGGTGGAGTTGATGGTAAGGGTAAAGGTGAGGGTTAGGCTGAGGGTGAGGGTTACATTAAGGGTGAGAGTTAGGGCTAGGGTGAGGGTTAGGGTGAGGGTTAGGGTGAGGATGAGGGTTAGGTTGGGGATTAGTGTTAGGTTTAGTGTGAAGTTTAGGGTGAGGATGAGGGTTAGGGTTAGGGTGAGGGCTAGGGAGAGGGTGAGGTTTAGGGTTAGGGTTAGGGTGAGGTTTAGGGTTAGGGTGATGGTTAGGGTTAAGTGTTATGGTTAGTGTAAGTGTTAGGGTGAGGGTAAGTGTTAGGGTGAGGGTTAGGGTTATGGTGCGGGTAAGTTTTAAGGTGAGGGTTAGGGTTAGGGTGAGGGTTATCTTTAGGGTGAGGGTGAGGGTTAGGGTTAGGGCTAGGATGAGGTTTAGGGATAGGGTTAGGTTTAGGGTTAGGGTCAGGGTGAGATTTAGTGTTAGAGTTAGGGTTAGGGTGAAGCTGAGGGTGAGGATTAGCGTTAAGATTAATGTTAGGGTTAGGCTTAAGGTGAGGGTTAGGTTGAGGGTGAGGGTTAGGGTTAGGTTTAGAAGTAGGATTAGGGTTAGTGTTATGGTGAGTGTGAGGGTTAGGGTTAGGGTTAGGGTAAGGGCTAGGGTGAGTGTGAGGGTGAGTTTTAAGGTTAGGGTTAGGGTTAGGGTTAGGATGAGGGTAAGGTTTAGGGTTAGAGTTAGTTTTAGGGTGAAGCTGAGTGTGAGGGTTAGGGTTAATGTTAGTATTAGGTTTAGGGTGAGGTTTAGGGTGAGGATTAGGGTGAGGTTGAGGCTTAGGTTTAGGGTTAGGATTAGGAATAGGTTTAGGGTTTGAGTGAGTATGAGGGTTAGGGTTAGGTTTAGGGCTAGGCTTAGGTTTAGGCTGAGGGAGACGGTGGGGGTGAGGATTAAGGTTAGGGTGATGGTTTGGGTTAGGGTTAGTGTTATTATTAGGGTTCGGGTTTGAATTAGGGTGAGGGTGAGTGTGCGGGTGAGGGTTAGGGTTAGGGTTAGGGTGGGTTTTAGGGTTAGGGTTAGGGCTAGTGTGAGGGTGAGGTTTAGGGATAGATATAGGGTTAGAGGGAGGGTTAGGGTGAGAGTTAGGCATAGGGTTAGTGTTAGGGTGTGGGTGAGGGTTAGGGTTAGGGTGAGGGTTATGGTTAGGGTGAGGGTTAGGGTTAGGATTAGGGTTATTGTTAGGGTTAGGGTTAGGGTTACAGTTAAGGTGAGGGTGAGTGTTAGGGTTAGGGTGAGGGTGAGGTTTATTGTTAGGTTTAGGGTTAGAGTTAGGGTTAGGGTGAGGGTGAGGTTTAGGGGTACATTTAGGGTTAGGGTGATGGTTAGGATTAAGGTGCGGGTTAGCGTGGGTGTGATGGTAAGGGTAAAGTTGCGGGTTAGGCTGAGGGTGAGGGTTACGGTAAGGGTGAGGGTTAGGGTTAGAGTGAGGGTTAGGGTTAGCATTGGGTGAGGAGGAGGGTTAGACTGAGGATTAGTGTTAGGGTTAGTGTGAGGTTTATGGTGAGGATGAGGGTTAGGGTTAGGGTGAAGGCTAGGGTGAGGGTGAGGGTTAGGATTAGTGTTAGGGTGAAGGTTAGGTTTAGGGTGATGTTTAGGGTTAGTGTGAGGGTTAGTGTTAGTGTTAGTGTTTTTGTTAGGTTGAGGGTATGTGTTAGGGTTAGGCTGAGGGTTATGGTTAGGGTGGTGATTAAGGTTAGGATAAGTGTAAGGGTGAGGGCTAGGCTGAGGGTTAGGGTGAGGGTTAGGGTTAGGGATAGGGTTAGGTTTAGGATGAGGGTTAGGGTGAGGGTGAATGTGAGGGTTAGGATCAGGGTTAGGGTTAGGCTTAGTGTTAGGATGAGGTTTAGGTTTAGGGTTTGGGATAGGGTGAGGGTGAGGCTGAGGATTAGGGTTAGGTTTAGCTTTAGTTTTATGGTTAGTTTTAGTGTTAGGGTTAGTGTTAGGGTTACAGTGAGTGTTGGGGTTAGGGTTAAGGTTAGGGTTAGGCTTGGAGTTAGGGTGAGGGTTAGGATGAGGATTAGGTTTACGATTAGGGTTAGGGTGAGGGCTAGGGTGAAGGTGAGGATTAGAGTTAATGTTTGGGTAAGGTTTAGGGTTAGGGTTAGGGTTAGGGTGAGGGTTAGGATGAGGGTTAGGTTTATGGTGAGGGTGAGGGTTAGGTTTAGGGTTAGGGTGAGGGTTAGGTTTAGGGTGAGGGTTAGGGTTAGGATTGGGGTGAGGGTGAGTGTGTGTGTTAGGGTTAGGGTGAGGTTTAGGGTTAGGGCTAGGATTAGGGTTAGGGTTAGTGTGAGGTTTATGTTTAGATTTAGTTTTAGTTGGAGGGTTAGGTCGAGGGTTAGGGTTAGGCTAAGTATTAGGGTTAAGGTTAGGTGGAGGGTTAGGTTGAGGTTTAGGGTTATGGTTATGGTTAGATTTAGGATTACGGTTAGGGTGAGGGTCAGGATGAGGGTTAGTGTTATGGTGAGGGTGAGGGTTAGGGTTAGCATGAGTGTTAGGGTTAGGATTAGGGTTAGGATAAGGTTGACTGTTAGCACTATGGTTAGGGTTAGGGTTAGGTTTACGCTTAGGATTACTGTTATTGTTAGGGTTAGGGTTAGAGTTATGGTGAGGGTGAGGGTGAGGGTGAGTGTTAGGTTTAGGGTGAGGTTTAGGGTTAGGGTTAGTATTAGGGTTAGGGTGAGGGTGAAGTTTATGGTTAGATTTAGTTTTAGTTGGAGGGTTAGGTCGAGGGTTGGGGTTAGGCTAAGTGTTAGGGTTAAGGTTAGGTTGAGGGTTAGGTTGAGGTTTAGGGTTAGGGTTAGGGATATGTTTAGGATTAGGGGTAGGGTGAGTGTGAGGTTTAGGGTTAGGGTTAGGCTTAGGCTTAGGGTTAGGCTGAGGGTGAGGGTGGGGGTGAGGATTAGGGTTACAGTGATGGTTAGGTTTAGGTTTAGGGTAAGGGTTAGTGTTAGGGTTAGGGTTAGTGTGAGGGTGAGGTTTAGGGCTAGAGTTAGGGTTAGGGTGAGGGTTAGCGTTAGAGTAATGGTTAGGGTGGGGGTGACTGTAAGGGTAAATGTGAGGGTTAGGCTTAGCGTGAGGGTTAAGGTAAGGGTGAGGGTTAGGGTTAGGGTGAGATTTAGGGTTAGGTTTAGTGTGAAGGTGAGGGTTAGATTGAGGATTAGTGTAAGGGTTAGTGTGAAGTTTAGAGTGAGCATGAGGGTTAGGGTTAGGGCGAGGTCTAGGGACAGGGTGAGGTTTAGGGTTAGTGTTAAGGTGAGGTTTAGGGTTACGTTGATGGTTAGGGTTAGTGTGAGGTTTGGTGCTAGTGTTAGGGTTAGTGTTAAGGTGAGGGTAAGTGTTAGGGTGAGGGTTAGGGTTAGGGTGAGGGTTATGTTTAGGGTGAGGTTTAGGGTTAGAGTTAGGGTTATTGTTAGCGTTAGGGTTAGGGTTAAGTTCATGGTGAGGGTGAGGATGAGGTTTAGGGTTAGGTCTAGGATGAGGTTTAAGGATAGGGTGTGGGTTAGGGTTAGGGTCCGGATGAGGTTTAGCGTTAGATTTAGGGTTAGGGTAAGGCTGAGGGTGAGGGTTAGTGTTAGTATTAATGTTAGGGTTAGGCTTAATTTGAGGGTTAGGTTGAGGGTGAGGGTTAGGGTTTGGGTTAGGAGTACATTAGGGTTAGTGTTAGGGTGAATGTGAGGGTTAGGGTTAAGGTTAGGGATAGGCTTATGGTTAGGCTGAGGTTGAGGTGAGGTTTAGGTTGAGGGTGAGGTTTAGGGATAGGGTTAGGGTGAGGGTGAGGATTAGGTTTAGGATTAGGCTTAGGATTAGGCTGAGGGTGAGGTTGTGGGTTAGGGTTAGAGTTAGTGTTAGGCTGAGGTTTAGGGTTTGCGTTAGGGTTAGAGTTAGGGTTAGGGTGAGGGTGAGGTTTAGGGTTAGATTTAGGGTTAGGGTGAGGTTTAGGTTGAGGGTTATGGTAAGGGTTAGGGTTTGGGTTAGGGTTAGGGTGAGAGTTAGAGGGAGGGTTAGGGTTAGGGTTAGCGTTAGGGACATGATTAGGGTTAGAGTGAGCGTGAGTGTGTGTTAGGTTTAGGTTTAGGATTAGTCTTAGGGTTAGGCTGAGGTTGAGGTGTAGGGTGAGGGTTAGGTTTAGCTGGAGGGTTAGGATGACGGTTAGGGTTTGGATTAGGGTTAGGGTAAGGGCTAGGGTGATTGTGAGGTTGAGGTTTAAGGTTATGATTAGGGTTTGGGTGAGGGTGAGGGTGAGTGTTAGGGTTAGTCTTAGTGTTAGGTTAAGGGTTAGGTTTAGGGTGAGGGTTAGGGTGAGGGTTAGGGTTAGGGTTAGGGTTAGGATTAGGATTAGGGTTAGGGTTAGGTTGAGTTTGAGGGTTAGTGTTAGGTTTAGGGTTAGGCTTAGGGTTAGGCTGAGGGTGAGGGTGAGGTTTAGGGTGAGTGTTAGGTTTAGGGATATGGGGAGGGTTAGGATGAGGCTTAGGGTTAGGATTAGGGTTAGGGTGAGGGCGAGGGAGAGGTTGAGGTTTAAGGTTAGTGTTAGGGTGAGGTTTAGGGTTAGGTTTAGTTTTAGGTTTAGGGTGAGTGTGAGGTATAGGGTTAGAGTAAGGTTTAAGGTGAGGGTGAGGGTGATTGTTAGGGTCAGGATTTGGGTTAAGGTGAGGGTGAGTGACTGTGCTAGGGTTAGGTTTATGTTTAGGCTAAGGGTTAGGCTAATGGTGAGTTTGAAGTTGAGGGTTAGGGTTAGTGTGATGTTTAGGGTCAGGGTTAGAGGGAGGGTTAGGATGAGGGTTAGGGTTCGGATTAGTGTTAGGGAGAGAGTGAGGGTGAGGGTTAGGGTTATTGTTAGGGTGAGGGATAGGATGTGTGTTAGGATTAGTGTTAGTGTGAGGGCTAGGCTGAGGCTGAGGTTGAGGGTTAGGGTTAGGGTTAGTGTTAGATTTAGTGTTAGGGTGAGGGTTAGGGTGAGGGTGAGGATTAGGGTTAGGTTTATGATTAAGTTTAGAGTCAGTGTTAGGGTGAGTGTGAGGCTTAGGGTTATGGTTAGGTTTAGGATTAGGGTAAGGCTGAGGATGAGGTTTAGTGTGAGGGTTAGGGTTAGGGTGAGGGTTAGGGTTAGGGTGAGAGTTAAGGTTCGGTTAAGTTTCGGGTTAGGGTGAGGGTTAGGGTTAGGGTTAGGGTGAGTTTTAGGGTTAAGGTTAGGTTGAGGTTTAGTCTTAGGGTAAGGATGAGGGTTAGGGTTAGTGTGAGGTTTAGGATGAGGATTAGGGTTATGATTAGGGTTAGGGTGGAGGGTGAGGATTAGGGTTACTGTTAGGGTAAGGTTTAGTGTTAGGGTTATTTTTAGGGTGAGGGTTAGGATGAGGGTTAAGGTTATGGTGAAGGTAAGCTTTAGGTTTAGGTTTAGGGTTAAAGTGAGGTTGAGTTTTAGCATTAGGGTTAGTATTAGGGTTCATTTTAGTGTTAGGATTAGTGTTATTGTTAGGGTTAGGGATAGAGTTATGGTGAAGGTTTGGTTTAGGGTGAAGGTTAGGATTAGGGTTAGGGTGAAGTTTATGGTTAGGGTTAGGATTAGGGTTAGGGTGAGGTTGAGGTTAAGGGTTAGAGTAAGGGTTACGGTGATGCTGAGGGTGAGGATTAGGGTTAAGTTTAATATTAGGATTAGGGTTAGGTTTAGGGTGAGTGTGAGGGTTACGGGAGGTTTAATGATAGGCTTAGGGTTAGGCTGAGGGTGAGGGTGAGGGTGAGGGTTAGGGTTAGGGTGAGGGTTAGGGTTAGGGTTAGGATTAGGGTTAGGGTGATGTTGAGTGAGTGTGTTAGGTTTAGGTTTAGGTTTAGGCTAAGGGTTAGGCTAAGGGTGAGGTTGAGGGTGAGGGTTAGGGTTAGGGTGAGGTTTAGGGTAAAGGTTAGGGGGAGGGTTAGGATGAGGGTTAGGGTTAGGATGAGGGTTAGGGTGAGAGTGACTGTGAGTGTTAGGGTTAGTGTTAGGTTGAGGGTTAGGATGAGGGTTAGAATTAGGGTTAGGGTGAGGGTTAGGATGAGGGTTAGGGTTACGGTGAGGGTGAGGGTTAGGGTTATGGTGAGGGTGAGGGTTAGGGTTAGGATGAGGGATAGTGTTAGAATTAGGGTTAGGATGAGGTTGAGTTTTAGCATTAGGATTAGGGTTAGGGTTAGCGTTAGGTTTAGGGTTAGGATTAGTGTTATTGTTAGGGTTAGGGTTAGAGTTATGGTGAGGGTGAGGGTTAGGGTTAGGGTTAGGATGAGGTTTAGGTTTAGGATTAGGGTTAGGATTAGGGTTAGGGTGAGGGTGAGGTTTATTGTTAGATTTAGGTTTAGTTGGAGGGTTAGGTTGAGGGTTAGGTTTGGGGTTAGTGTTATGTTTAAGGTTCGGTTCAGGGATAGGTTGAGGTTTAGGGTTAAGGTTAGGTTTAGGGTTAGGATTAGGGTTAGGGTGATGGTGAGTGTGAGTCTTAGGGTTATGGTTAGGCTTAGGCTTAGGGTTCGGCTGAGGGTGAGGGTGGGGTTGGGGATTAGTGTTAGGGTGATGGTTAGGGTTAGGGTTATGGTGAGGGTTAGTGTTAGGGTTAGGGTTAGAGTTAGGGTTAGAGTGAGGGTGAGGTTTAGGGCTAGAGTTAGGGTTAGGGTGAGGGTTAGTCTTAGAGTGAGGGTTAGGGTGGGGGTGACGGTAAGGGTAAAGGTGAGGGTTAGGCTGAGGGTCAGGATTATGTTAAGGGTTAGGGTTAGGTTTAGGGTGAGGGTTAGGGTGAGGTTTAGGGTGAGGGTCAGGGTTTGATTGAGGATTAGTGTTATGGTTAGTGTGAAGTTTAGGGTGAGGATGAGTGTTAGGGTTAGGGTGAGGGCTAGGGAGAGTGTGAGGTTTAGGGTTAGGGTTAGGGTGAGGTTTAGGCTTAGTGTGATGGTTAGGGTTAGTGTTAGACTTAGGCTTAGCGTTAGGGTGAGGGTAAGTGTTAGGTTGAGGGTTAGGGTTAAGGTGAGGGTAAGTGGTAGTGTGAGGTTTAGGGTTAGGGTTATGGTTAGTTTGAGGGTTAGGTTAAGGGTTAGGATTATTGTTAGCATTAGGGTTAGGGTTACAGTTATGGTGAGGGTTAAGGTTAGGGCTAGGATGAGGTTTAGGGATAGGGTTATGGTTAGTATTAGGGTCAGGGTGAGGTTTAGTGTTAGAGTTATGGTTAGGGTGAAGCTGAGGGTGAGGTTTAGGGTTAGGATTAATGTTATTGTTAGGCTTAAGGTGAGGGATAGGTTGAGGGTGAGGGTTAGGGTTACAGTTAGTAGGATTAGGGTTAGTGTTAGGGTGAGTGTGAGGGTTAGGGTTAGGGTTAGGGTTAGGGATAGGCTTAGGTTTAGGCTGAGGTAGAGGGTTAGAATTCGGGTTAGGGATAGGTTTAGCTTATGGTTAGGGTGAGTGTGAAGGGCAGGGTTAGTGTTAGGCTCAGGATTAGGCTGAGGGTGAGGGTGTGGGTTAGGGTTAAGGTGAATGTTAGGGTTAGGGTGAAGGTGAGGGTTAGGGTGACAGTTAGGGTTAGGGTTAGGGTGAGGTTTTGGGTTAGGGTTAGGATTAGGGTTAGGGTGAGGGTGAGGTTTATGGTTAGATTTAGGTTTAGTTGTAGGGTTAGGTCGAGGGTTAGGGTTAGGGTTAGTGTCAGGGTGAAGTTTAGGTTTTGGGTTAGGGTTAGAGTCAGGGTTAGGGTTAGGGTGAGGTTTAGGGTTAGATTTAGGGTTAGGGTGAGGTTTTGGTTGAAGGTTATGGTAAGGGTTAGTTGTAGGGTTAGGGTTAGGGTGAGAGTTAGGGGGAGGTTTAGGGTTAGGGTTAGGGTTAGGGATAGGATCAGGGTTAGAGTGAGGGTGAGTGTGTGTGTTAGGTTTAGGTTAAGGTTTAGGCTATTGGTTAGACTGAGGGTGAGGTTGAGGGTGAGGGTTAGGGTTAGGGGGAGGGTTAGGATGAGGGTTAGGGTTAGAATTAGGGTTAGGGTAAGGGCTAGGGTGAGTGTGAGCGTTAGGGTGAGGATGATGGTAAGGGTTAAGATTAGGTTTAGGCTGAGGCTTACGGTTAAGATAAGGGTGAGGGTTAGGGTTAGGTTTAGGTTTAGGGTAAGGGTTAGGGTTAGGGTTATGGTTAATGTGAGGGTTATATGGAGGATTAGGGTTAGGGTTAGTGTCAGGATTAGGGTGAGGATGAGGGTTAAGGTTAAGGTGAGGGTGAGGGTTGGAATTAGGGTTAGAGGGAGGGCTAGAGTGAGGGTAAGGATTAGGGTAAGGGTTAGGGTTAGGGTGAGGTTTAGGATTAGGGTGAGGGTTAGGGTTAGTGTGAGGGTTAGTGTTAGGGTTAGGGTTAGTTTTAGGCTGAGGGTAAGAGTTAGGGTGAGAGTTAGGTTTAGGGTTAGGGTAAGGGTTAGGGTGAGGGTGATGGTTAGGGTTAGGTTTAGGGTGAGGTTTAGTGTTAGTGTTAGGGTAAGGGTTAGTGTGAGGGTTACAGTTAGGGTGAGGATTAGTGTTAGGGTAAGAGTTAGGGTGAGGTTTAGGGTTAGGGTGAGGGTCATGGTTAGGGTGAGGGTGAGGTTTAGGGTTAGAGTTAGGGTTAGGGTGAAGCTGAGGGTGAGTGTTAGGGTTACAGATAGTTTTAGGTTTAAGGTTGGGGTAAGGGTGAGGGATACGGAGAGAGTGAGGGTTAGGGTTAGGTTTAGGGTTAGTGTTAAGGTGAGGGTAAGTGTTAGGGTGAGGGTGAGGGTTAGGTTGAGGGTTATGGTTAGGTTGAGGATAAGGGTTAGTGTTGGGATTATTGTTAGGTTTAGGATTAGGTTTACAGTTACGGTGAGGGTGAGGGTTAGGGTTAGGGTTAGGGTGAGGTTTAGTGTTAGGGTTAGAGTTAGTGTTAGGTTGAGGGTGAGGGTGAGGGTGAAGTTTAGGGTTAGGGTTAGGGTTAGGGTTAGGGTTAGGGTTAGGGTGGGAGTTAGCGTAGGGGTGACGGTAAGGGTAAAGGTGAGGGTTAGGCTGAGGGTGAGGGTTATGGTTACGTTGAGGGTTAGGGTTTGGGTGAGGGTTAGTGTTAGCGTTAGGGTGAGGTGGAGGGTTAGATTGAGGATTAGTGTTAGGGTTAGTGTGAGGTTTTTGGTGAGGATGAGGGTTAGGGTTAGGGTGAAGCCTAGGGTGAGGGTGAGGGTGATGGTTAGTGTTAGGGTGAGGTTTAGGTTTAGGGTGATGTTTAGGGTTAGTGTGAGAGTTAGTGTTAGGGTTAGGTTTAGTGTTAGGGTGAGGGTAAGTGTTAGGTTGAGGGTTAGGGTTAGGGTAACGGCTATGGTTAGGGTGAGGGTTAGGGTTAGGATAAGTGTAAGGGTGAGGGCTAGGCTGAGGGTTAGGTTGAGGGTCAGGGTTAGGGATAGGGTTAGGTTTAGGATGAGGGTTAGGGTGAGGGTGAAAGTGAGGCTTAGGATCAGGGTTAGGGTTAACTCTAAGCCTAACTTAGAGTTAGAATGAGGGTTAGGCTTAGGGTTTGGGTTGGGGTGAGGGTGAGGCTGAGGATTAGGGTTAGGTTTAGGTTTAGGTTTACGGTTAGGTTTAGGGTTAGTGTTAGTGTTAGTATTAGTGTTAGGGTTACAGTGAGGTTTGGGGTTAGGGTTAAGGTAAGGGTTAGGCTTAGATTTAGTGTGAGGGTTAGGATGAGGAATAGGTTTACGATTAGGGTTAGGGTGGAGGGCTAGGGTGAAGGTGATGATTAAGGTTAGTGTTAGGGTAAGGTTTAGGGTTAGATTTAGCGTTAGGGTGATGGTCAGGATGAGGGTTAGTGTTATGGTGAGGGTGAGGGATAGGGTTAGGGTGAGGGTTAGGGTTAGGATTAGGGTTAGGGTGAGGTTGAGTGTTAGCATTAGGGTTAGGGTTAGGGTTAGGTTTACGGTTAGGATTACTGTTATTGTTAGGTTTAGAGTTAGAGTTATGGTTAGGGTGAAGGTGAGTGTTAGGTTTAGGGTGAGGTTTAGGGTTAGGGTTAGGATTAGGGTTAGGGTGAGTGTGAGTGTGAGGTTTATGGTTAGATTTACTTTTAGTTGGAGGGTTTGTTCAAGGGTAAGGGTTAGGATAAGTGTTAGGGTTAAGGTTAGGTTGAGGGTTAGGTTGAGGTTTAGGGTTAGGGTTAGGGTTAGGGTTAGGATTAGGGTTAGGGTGATTGTGAGTGTGAGGTTTAGGGTTAGGGTTAGGCTTAGGCTTAGGGTTAGGCTGAGGGTGAGTGTGGGGGTGAGGATTAGGTTTAGGGTGATGTTTAGGGTTAGGGTTAGGGTAAGGGTTAGTGTTAGAGTTAGGGTTAGAGTGAGGGTTAGGGTGAGGGTGAGGTTTAGTGGTAGAGTTAGGGTTAGGGTGAGGGTTGGGTTTAGAGTGAGGTTTAGGGTGGTGGTGATGGTAAGGGTAAATGTGAGATTTAGGCTGATCGTGTGGGTTAAGGTAAGGGTGAGGGTTAGGGTTAGGGTGAGGGTTAGGTTTAGGTTTAGGGTGAGGTTGAGGGTTAGATTGAGGATTAGTATTAGGGTTAGTGTGAAATTTAGAGTGAGGATTGAGGGTTAGGGTTAAGGCGAAGTCTAGGGAGAGTGTGAGGTTTAGTGTTAGTGTTAGGGTGAGGTTAAGGGTTAGGATTAGGATGAGTGTGACTGTTAGGGTTAGGCTTAGGCTTAGGATTAGGCTGAGGGTGAGGGTGTGGGTTAGGGTTATGGTTAGTGTTAGGGTGAGGTTTAGGGTTTGGTTTAGGGTTAGAGTTAGGTTTAGGGTGAGGGTGAGGTTTAAGGTTAGATTTAGGGTTAGGGTGAGGTTTAGGTTGAGGTTTAGGGTAAGGGTTAATGTTTGGGTTAGGGTTAGGGTGAGAGTTAGAAGGAGGTTTAGGGTTAGGGTTAGGGACAGGATCAGGGTTAGATTGAGGGTGAGTGTGTGTGTTAGTTTTAGGTTTAGGGTTAGGGTTAGGGTTAGGCTTAGGGTGAGGTTGAGGGTGAGGGTTAGGTTTAGGGGGAGGGTTAGGATGAGGGTTAGGGTTAGGATTAGGGTTAATGTAAGGGCTAGGGTGAGTTTCAGGGTGAGGTTTAAGGTTAGGGTTAGGGTTAGGTTTAGGGTGAGGTTTAGGGTTAGAGTTAGGGTTATGGTGAGGCTGAGGGTTAGGGTTAGGGTTAGGTTTAGTGTTAGGTTTAGTGTTAGGTTTAGGGTGCGTTTTAGGTTGAGTGTGAGGGTTAGGCTTAGGTTTGGGATTAGGATTAGGGTTAGGGTTAGGGTGAGTGTGAGGGTTAGGGTTAGGGTTAGGCTTAGGCTTAGGCTCAGGGTGAGTGTGTGGGTTAGGGTGAGTGTTAGGTTTAGGGATATGGGGAGGGTTAGGATGAGGGTTAGGGTTAGGATTAGGATTAGGTTTAGGGCGAGGGAGAGGTTGAGGTTTAGGGTTAGTGTTAGGGTGAGGTTTAGGGTTAGGGTTAGGGTTAGGGTTAGGGTGAATGTGAGGTATAGGTTTAAAGTTAGGGTTAAGTTGAGGCTGAGGGTGAGGCTTAGGGTTAGGGTTAGGATTAGGATTAGGTTATTTGTTAGGGTGAGTGTGAGGTTTAGGGTTAGGGTTCACTTAGGTTTATACTGAGGGTGAGGGTGAGGGTGAGGGTTAGGTTTAGAGGTTTTGGGTTAGGGTGAGGGTGAGTGGATGTGTTACGTTTAGGGGCAGGGTTAGGATGAGGGTTAGGGTTAGGATTAGTGTTAGGGTAAGGGCTAGGGTGATTTTGATGGTGAGGTTTAAGGTTAGGGTTAGGGTGAGCTTTAGGGTTAGGTTTAGGGTGAGGGTTAGGGTGAGGGTGAGGGTTAGGGTTAGGTTTAGTATTAGGATTACGGTTAGGGCTAGGGTGAGTGTGAGGTTTAGGGTTAGGTTTAGGGTTAGGCTTAGGTTTAGGCTGAGGGTGAGTGTGAGGGTTAGGGTGAGTGTTAGCTTTAGGGATATGGGGAAGGTTAGGATGAGGATTAGGGTTATGATTAGGGTTAGGGTGAGGCCGAGGTAGAGGTTGAGGTTTAGGGTTAGTGTTAGGGTGATGTTTAGGGTTAGGTTTAGGGTTAGGTTTAGGGTGAGTGTGAGGTTTAGGGTCAGATTTAGGGTTAAGGTGAGGCTGAGTGTGAGGCTTTGGGTTAGGGTTAGGATTACGATTATGGAAAATGTTAGTGTGAGTGTGTGGGTTAGGGTTAGGGTTCGCTTAGGTTTACACTGAGGGTGAGGGTGAGGGTGTGGGTTAGGGTTAGGATTTGGGTTAGGGTGAGGGTGAGTGGGTGTGTTAGGGTTAGGTTTAGGTTTAGGCTAAGGTTTAGGCTAATGGTGAGGTTGAAGTTGAGGGTTAGTGTTAGTGTGAGGTTTAGGGTAAGGGTTAGGGGGTGTGTTAGGATGAGGGTTAGGGTTAGGATTAGGGTTAGGATGAGAGTGAGGGTGAGGGTTAGGGATGGTGTTAGGGTGAGGGTTAGGATGTGGGTTAGGACTAGTGTTAGGGTGAGGGCTCGGGTGAGGGTGAGGTTTAGGGTTAGGGTTAGTGTTCGTTTTAGGGTTACGGTTAGGTTGAGGATGAGTTTTAGGGTTAGAGTT
This sequence comes from Dipodomys merriami, assembly GCF_024711535.1. Lineage (NCBI taxonomy): Eukaryota > Metazoa > Chordata > Mammalia > Rodentia > Heteromyidae > Dipodomys > Dipodomys merriami. The sequence continues at coordinate 52,826 of NW_027203664.1, forward strand.
AGGGTAAGGGTGAGGCTGAGATTGAGGGTTAGGTTTAGGGTTAGTGTTAGAGTTAGTGTTACGGTGAGGGTTAGGGTGAGCATGAGGATTAGCATTAGTGTTAGGATTAGGATTAGAGTCACGGTTAGGGTGAGTGTAAGGTTTAGGGATAGGGTTAGGTTTAGGTTTAGGGTTAGGATGAGGATGAGGGTGAGTGTGAGGGTTAGGGTTAGGGTGAGTGTTAGGGTTAGGGTTAGGGTGAGAGTTAGGGTTCGGTTAAGTTTAGGGTTAGGGTGAGAGTTAGGGTTCGGTTAAGTTTAGGGTTAGTGTGAGGGTTAGGGTTAGGGTTAGGGTGAGCTTTAGGGTTAGGGTTAGGTTGAGGTTTGGGGTTAGGGTAAGGATGAGGGTTAGGGTTAGGGTTACTGTGAGGGTTAGGATGAGGATTAGGGTTATGATTAGGGTTAGGGTGAGGGCTAGGATGAGGGTGAGGATAAGGGTTATTGTTAGGGTAAGGTTTAGGGTTAGGGTTAGGTTTAGGGTGAGGTTTAGGATGAGGGTTAATGTTACGGTGAGGGTGAGGGTTAGGGTTGGGGTGAGGGTTAGGGTTAGGGTTAGGGTTCATGTGAGGTTGAGGTTAAGGTTTAGAGTTAGGGTTAGGTTAGGCTGAGGGTGAGGGTTAGGGTTAGTGTTAGTGTTAGGTTTAGAGTTAGGTTTAGGGTGAGGGTTAGGGTGAGGTTGAGGATTGGGGTTAGGGTTAGAATTAGGATTAGGGTTAGGGTTAGGGTGAGAGTGAGGGTTAGGGTTAGGTTTATGGTTAGGCTTAGGTTTAGGGTGAGGGTGAGGGTGAGGGTGAGTGTTAGTGTTAGATTGCGGGTTAGGGTTAGGGTTATGTGGAGGGTTAGAATGAGGGTTAGGGTTAGGATTGGGGTTAGGCTGATGGTTAGGGTGAGGTTGAGGTTTAGGGTTAGTGTTAGGGTGAGGTTTAGGGTTAGGGTTTTGTTTAGGGTGAGTGTGAGGTATAGGGTTAGAGTTAGAGTTAACATGAGGCTGAGGGTGAGGCTTAGGGTTAGGGTTAGGATTAGGATTAGGGTAAGGGTTAGGGTGAGTGTGAGGGTTAGTGTTAGGGTTAGGCTTATGGTTACAGTGAGGGTAAGGGTGAGGATTAGGTTTAGGATTAGGTTTAGGGTGACTGTGAGTGTGTGTGTTAGGGTTAGGTTTATGTTTAGGCTAAGAGTTAGGCTAAGGGTGAATTTGAGGGTGAGGCTTAGGGTTAGGGTGAAGTTTAGGGTTAGGGTGATGTTTAGGGTTAGTGTGAGTGTTAGTATTAGGGTTAGGTTTAGTGTTAGTGTGAGGGTAAATTTTAGGGTTAGGGTTAGGTTTATGATGAGGGTTATGGTTAGGGTGAGGTTTAGGGTTAGGATAATGTAAGGGTGAGGGCTAGGCTGAGGGTTAGGGTGAGGGTTAGGGATAGGCTTAGAGTTAGGATGAGGGTTAGTGTTAGGGTTTGGGTTAGGGTGAAGTTGAGACTGAGGCTGAGGATTAGGGTTATGTTTAGGTTTAGGTTTAGGGTTAGGTTTATGGTGAGTGTTAGTGTTAAGGTCAGTGTTAGGGTTACAATGAGGGTTGGGGTTAGGCTTAGGGTTAGGTTTAGGCTTAGAGTTAGGGTGAGGGTTAGGATGAGAATTAGGTTTACGATTAGGGTTAGGGTGAGGGCTAGGGTGAAGGTGAGGATTAGGGTTAGTGTTAGGGTAAGGTTTAGGGTTAGGGATAGGGTTAGGTTTAGGGTTAGGATGAGGGTTAGGTTTAGGGTGAGGTTTAGGGTTAGGATTAGGATTAGGCTGAGTTTGAGTTTTAGCATTAGGGTTAGGGTTAGTGTTAGGCTTAGGTTTAGGATTAGGATTACTTTTATTGTTAGGGTTAGGGTTAGAGTTATGGTGAGGGTGAGGGTGAGGGTGAGTGTTAGGGTTAGTGTGAAGTTTAGGTTTAGGGTTAGGATTAGGGTTAGGGTGAGAGTGAGGTTTATGATGAGATTTAGATTTAGTTGGAAGATTAGGTAGAGGGTTAGGTTTAGGGTAAGTGTTAGGGTTAAGTTTAGGTTGAGGGTTAGATTGAGGTTTAGTGTCAGGGTTAGGGTTAGGATTAGAGTTAGGGTGAGGGTGAGTGTGAGGTTTAGGGTTAGGATTAGGCTTAGGCTTACGGTTAGGCTAAGGGTGAGGGTGGTGTTGAGGATTAGGGTTAGGGTTATGGTTAGGTTTAGGGTTAGGGTGAGGGTTAGTGTTAGGGTTAGGGTTAGAGTTAGGGTTAGGGTGAGGGTGACGTTTAGGGGTAGAGTTAGGGTTAGGGTGAGTGTTAGGTTTAGAGTGAGGGTTAGGGTGGGGTTGAGGTTAAGGGTAAATTTTAGGGTTAGGCTCAGCGTGAGGGTTACGGTAAGGGTGAGGGTTAAGGTAAGGTTGAGGGTTAGGGTTAGGGTGAGGGTTAGAGTAAGGTTTAGGGTGAGGGTGAGGGTTAGATTGAGGATTAGTGTTAGGTTTAGTGTGAAGTTTAGGGTGAGGATGATGGTTAGGGTTAGGGCGACGTCTAGGGAGAGGGTGAGGTTTAGGGTTAGTGTTAGGGTGCGGTGTATGGTTAAGTAGATGGTTAGGGTTAGTGTGAGGTTTAGTGTTAAGGTTAGGGTTAGTGTTAGGGAAAGGGGAAGTGTTAGGGTGAGGGTTAGGGTTAGATTGAGGGTTATGTTTAGGGTGAGGATGAGGGTTAGGGATACGGTTATTGTTAGCGTTAGGGTTAGGGTTAAGGTTATGGTGAGGGTGAGTGTGAGGGATAGGTTTAGGGCTAGTATGAGGGTTAGGGATAGGGTTATGTTTAGGGTTAGGGTCAGGTTGAGGTTTAGTGTTAGAGTTAGGGTTAGGGTGAAGCTGAGTGTGAGGGTTAGGGTTAGGATTAATGTTAGGGGTAGGCTTAAGATGATGGTTAGGTTGAGGGAGAGGGTTAGGGTTAGGGTTAGGAATAGAATTAGGGTTAGTGTTAGGGTGAGTGTGAGGGTTAGGGTTAGGGTTAGGCTTAGGGTTTGATTTAGGTTTAGATGTAGCGTTAGGGTGATGGTGAAGGTTAGGGTTAGTTAGGTTTAGGGTGAGGTTTAGGTTGAGGGTTAGGGTAAGGGTCAGTGTTAGGGTTATGGTTAGGGTGAGAGTTAGGGGGAGGGTTAGGCTTAGGGTTAGGGTTAGGGATAGGATTAGGGTTAGCGTGAGGGTGAGTGTGTTTGTTAGGTTTAGGTTTAGTGTTAGTCTTAGGGTTAGGCTGATGGTGAGGTTGAGGTTGAGGGTTTGGGTTACGGGGAGGGTTTCGATGAGGATTAGATTTAGGATTAGTGTTAGGGTAAGGGCTACGGTGAGTGTGAGGGTGAGGTTTAAGGTTAGGGTTAGGGTTAGGGTGAGGGTAAGGTTTAGGGTTAGAGTTTAGGGTGAGGGTTAGGGTGAGGGTGAGCGTTAGGGTTAGGTTTAGGATTAGGATTAGGGTTTTGGTTAGTGTGAGTGTGAGGGTTAGGGTTAGGTTTAGGGTTAGACTTAGGGTTCGGCTGAGGGTTAGGGTGAGGATTAGGGTTAGGATTAGGGTTAGGTTGAGGTTGAGTGTTAGCATTAGGGTTAGTGTTAGGGTTAGGTTTACCGTTAGGATTACTGTTATTGTTAGGGTTAGGGCTAGAGTTATGGTGAGGGTGAGGGTGAGGGTGAGTGTTAGGGTTAGGGTGAGGTTTAGGGTTAGGGTTAGGATTGGGGTTAGGGTGAGGGTGAGTTTTATGTTTAGATTTAGTTTTAGTTGGAGTGTTAGGTCGAGGGTTAGACTTAGGCTAAGTGTTAGGGTTAAGGTTACGTTGAGGGTTAGGTTGAGATTTAGGGTTAGGGTTAGGGTTAGGGTTAGGATTATGGATAGGGTGATTGTGAGTGTGAGGTTTAGGGTTAGAGTTAGGCTTAGGCTTAGGGTTAGGCTGAGGGTATGGTTGGGGGTGAGGATTAGGTTTAGGGTGATGGTTAGGGTTAGGGTTAGGGTAAGGGATTGTGTTAGGGTTAGGGTTAGAGTGAGGGTTAAGGTGAGGGTGAGGTTTAGGGGTAGATTTTCGGTTAGGGTGACTGTTAGGATTAGAGTGAGGGTTAGGGTGGGGGTGACGGTAAGTGTAAATGTGATTGTTAGGCTGATGGTGAGGGTTAAGATAAGGGTAAAGGTTAGGGTTAGTGTGAGGGTTAGGGTTAGGTTTAGGGTGAGGTTGAGGGTTAGATTTTGGATTAGTGTTATGGTTAGTGTGAAGTTTAGGGTGAGGATGAGGGTTAGGGTTAGGGCGAGGTCTAGGGAGAGGGTGAGGTTTAGGGTTAGTGTTAGGGTGAGGTTAAGGTTTACGTTGATGGTTAGGGTTAGTGTGAGGTTTAGTGTTAGGGTTAGTGTTAAGGTGAGGGTAAGTGCTAGGGTGAGGTTTAGGGGTAGGATGAGGGTCATGTTTACAGTGAGGGTTAGGGTTAGGGTTATTGTTAGCGTTAGGGTTAGGGTTAAGGTTATGGTGAGGGTGAGGGTTAGCGTTAGGTCTTGGATGAGGTTTAGAGATAGGATTATTGTTAGGGTTATGGTCAGGGTGAGGTTTAGTGTTAGAGTTAGGGTTAGGGTGAGGCTGAGGGTGAGGGTTAGGGTTAGTATTAATGTTAGGGTTAGGCTTAAGGTGAGGGTTAGGTTGAGGGTGTGGGTTAGGGTTTGGGTTAGTTAGTTGGTTTAGTGTTAGGGTGAGTGTGAGGGTTAGGGTTAAGTTTAGGTTTAGGCTTAGGATTGGGCTGAGGTTAAGGGTGAGGGTTGGGTTAGGATGCGGTTTAGGGTTAGGGTTAGGTTGAGTGTCAGTGTTAGGGTTAGGGTTAGGCTTAGGATTAGGCTGAGGGTGAGGGTGTGGTTTAGGGTTAGGGTTAGTGTTAGGGTGAGGTTTAGGGTTTGGGTTAGGGTTAGAGTTAGCTTTAGCGTGAGGGTGAGGTTTAGGGATAGAGTTAGGGTTAGGGTGAGATTTAGGTTGAGGGTTAATGTTTGGGTTAGGGTTAGGGTGAGAGTTAGAGGGAGGGTTAGGCTTAGGGTTAGGGCAGGGACAGCATCAGGGTTAGAGTGAGGGTGAGTGTGTATGTTAGGTTTAGGTTTAGGGTTAGGCTTAGGGCTAGGCTGAGGGTGAGGTAGAGGGTGAGGGTTAGGTTTAGGGGGAGGGTTAGGATGAGAGTTAGGGTTAGGATTAGGCTTAGAGTAAGGGCTAGGGTGAGTTTGAGGGTGAGGTTTAAGGTTAGGGTTAGTTTCAGGGTTAGGGTGAGGTTTAGGGTTAGAGTTAGGGTTAGGGTGAGGCTGAGGGTGAGGGTTAGGATTAGGGTTAGTGTTAGATTTAGGGTTAAGTTTGGGGGAGGGTTAGGGTAAGGGTTAGGTTTAGGATTAGGATTAGGGTTTTGGTTAGTGTGAGTGTGAGGGTTAGGGTTAGGTTTAGGGTTAGGCTTAGGGTTAGGCTGAGGGTGAGGGTGAGTTTTAGATTGAGGATTAGGGTTAGGGTTATTGTGAGGTTTATGGTGAGGATGAGGGTTAAGGTTAGGGTGAAGGCTAGGGTGAGGTGAGGGTTAGGGATAGTGTTAGTGTGAGGTTTAGGGTTAGGGTGAGGTTTAGGGTTAGTGTGAGGGTTATTATTAGGTTTAGGATTAGTGTTAGGGTGAGGGTAAGTTTTAGGGTGAGGTTTAGGTTTAGGGTGAGGGTTATGGTTAGGTTGAGGGTTAGGGTTAGGGTAAGTGTAAGGGTGATGTCTAGGCAGAGGGTTAGGGTGAGGGTTAGGGTTAGGTATGGGGTCAGGTTTAGGATTAGGGTTAGGGTGAGGGTGAATATGAGGGTTACGATTAAGGTTTGGGTTTGGCTTAGAGTTAGGATGAGGGCTAGGGTTAGGGTTTGGGTTAGGGTGAGGGTGAGGCTGAAGATTAGGTTTAGGTTTAGGGTTAGGTTTATGGTGAGAGTTAGTGTTAGGGTCAGTGTTAGGGTTACAGTGAGGGTTGGGGTTAGGGTTAGGGTTAGGTTTAGGCTTAGAGTTAGGGTGAGGGTTAGGATGAGGATTAGGTTTACGATTAGGGTTAGGGTGAGGGCTAGGGTGAAGGTGATGGTTAGGGTTAATGTTAGGGTAAGGTTTAGGGTTAGGGTGAGGGTTAGGGTGAGGGTAAGGATGAGGGTATGGGTTACGGTGAGGGTGAGGGTTAGGGTTAGGGTGAGGGTTAGGGTTAGGATTAGGGTTAGGGTGAGGTTGAGTGTTAGCATTAGGGTTAGGGTTAGGGTTAGGGTTAGGTTTAGGGTTTGTATTACTCTTATTGTTGTGGTTAGGGTTAGAGTTATGTTGAGGGTGAGGGTGAGTGTTAGGGTTAGGGTGAGCTTTAGGGTTACGGTTAGGATTAGGGTGAGGGTGAGGGTGAGGTTTATGGTTAGATTTAGGTTTAGTTGGAGGGTTACGTCAAGGGTTAGTTTAGGTTAAGTGTTAGGGTTCAGGTTAGGTTGAGGGTTAGATTGAGGTTTAGGGTTATGGTTAGGGTTAGTTTTAAGATTAGGGTAAGGGTGAGGGTGAGTGTGACGTTTCGGGTTAGGGTTAGGTTTAGGCTTAGTGTTAGGCTAATGGTGAGCATAGGCGTGAGGATTAGGGTTAGGGTGATGGTTAGGGTTAGGGTTCGGGTGAGGGTTAGTGTTAGGGTTAGGGTTAGAGTTAGTGTGAGGGTTATGGTTAGGTTTTGGGTTAGGGTGAGGTTGAGGCTGAGGATTAGGGTTAGGATTAGTGTTAGGTTTAGGTTTTGGTTAGTGTTAGGTACAGTGTTAGGGTTAGGGTAATGGTGAGGTTTAGGGTTAAGGTTAGGGTTAGGCTGAGGTTGAGCTTGGGGTTGAGGAATAGAGTTAGAGTTAGGGTAAGGCTTAGGGTTACGGTTATTGTTAGTGTTATGGTTAGGGTTAAGTTGGCGGTGAGGGTGAGGCTTAGGGTTATTTTTAGGGTTAGTGTTAGGGTGAGGTTTAGGGTTAGGGTTATAGTGAGGGTTAGGATGAGGTTTACGGTTAGGAATAGGGTTAGGGTGATTGCTAGGGTGAGGGTGAGGTTTAGGGTTAGGTTTAGGGTTATGGTTAGTGTTAGGGTTAGGATTAGGGTTAGGGTTATGATGAGGATTAGGGTTAGGGTTAGGCTTAGGACTAGGCTGAAGGTGAGGTTGGGGGTGAGGATTAGAGTTAGGGTTAGGCTTAGGGTTAGGGTTAGGGTTATTGTTAGTGTTATGGTTAGTATTAAGTTTGCTGTGAGGGTGAGGCTGAGGATGAGGGTTATCGTTAGGTTTAGGGTTAGGGTTAGTGTTATTGTTAGGGTTACGGTTACAGTAATGGTGAGGTTGAATGTGAGGTTCAGGTTTAGGGTGAGGTTTAGGTTGAGGTTTAAGGTTAGGGTTAGGGTTAGTGTGAGGGTGAGGTTTAGGGTTAGGGTTAGGGTTAGGCGGAGGATTAGGCTGAGCTTTAGGGATAGGTTTAGTGTTAGGGTTAGGGTGAGGGTGAGGGTTAGGTTGAGGTTTAGGGATAGGGTTAGGTTTAGGATTAGGGTTAGGGTGAGGGTGAGTATGAGAGTTAGTGTGAGGGTTAGGCTTAGGCTTAAGTTTAGGCTGAGGGTGAGGGTGGGGTGAGGATTAGTCTTAGGGTAATTGTTCGAGTTAGGTTTAGTGTTCTTGTTAGGGTTAGGGTTAGAGTTACAGTGAGGGTGATGGTGCGGGTGAGGGTTATGGTTATGGTTAGGGTGGGGTTTAGGGTTAGGGTTAGGGTTAGGGTGAGGGTGAGGGTGAGGTTTAGGGTTCGATATAGAGTTAGGGGGAGGGGTAGGGTTTTGGTTAGTGTTAGTGTGAGGTTCAGTGTTAGGGTTAGGTTTAGTGTTAGGGTGAGGGTTATGGTTACTGTGAGGGTGAGGGTGAGGGTTAGTGTTAGGGTTAGGGATAGGGTGAAGTTTAGGGTTTGGGTTAGTGTCAGAGTTAGGGTTAGGCTGAGGGTGAGTTTTAGGTTTAGAATTAGGGTTAGGTTGAGGGTTATGGTAAGGGTTACTTTTAGGGGTAGGGATTGGGTGAGAGTTAGGGGGAGGGTTAGGGTTAGGGTGAGGTTTAGGGATAGGGTTAGGTTTAGGATTAGGGTTAGGGTGAGGGTGAGTATGAGGGTTAGTGTGAGGGTTGGGCTTAGGCTTAGGGTAAGGCTGAGGGTGAGGGTGGTGGTGAGGATTAGGCTTAGGGGAATGGTTTGAGTTAGGTTTAGTGTTCTTGTTAGGGTTAGGGTTAGAGTTACGGTGAGGGTGAGGGTGCGGGTGAGGGTTATGGTTATGGTTAGGGTGGGGTTTAGAGTTACGGTTAGGGTTAGGGTGAGGGTGAGGGTGAGGTTTAGGGTTAGATATAGGGTTAGGGTGAGGGTTAGGGTGAGGGTTAGGGTGAGGGTTAGTGTTAGGCTTAGGTTGAGGGTGAGGGTGAGGCTGAGGGTGAGGCTTAGGGTTAGGGTTAGGATTAGTGTTATTGTTAGGGTTACGGTTAGAGTAATGGTGAGGTTGAATGTGAGGGTCAGGTTTAGGGTGAGGTTTAGTTTGAGGTTTAGGGTTAGAGTTAGGGTGTGGGTGAGGTTTAGGGTTAGGTTTAGGGTTAGGCAGAAGATTAGGCTGAAGTTTAGGGATAGGTTTAGTGTTAGGGTTAGTGTGAGGGTGAGGGTTAGGTTGAGGTTTAGGGATAGGGTTAGGTTTAGGATTAGGGTTAGAGTGAGGGTGAGTATGAGGGTTAGTGTGAGGGTTAGGCTTAGGCTTAGGTTTAGGCTGAGGGTGAATGTGGGGGTGAGGATTAGGCTTAGGGTAATGGTTCGAGTTAGGTTTAGTGTTCTTGTTAGGCTTAGGGTTAGAGTTACAGTGAGGGTGAGGGTGCGGGTGAATGTTATGGTTATGCTTAGCGTGAGGTTTAGGGTTAAGGTTAGGGTTAGGGTGAGGGTGAGGGTGAGGTTTAGGGTTAGATATAGAGTTAGGGGGAGGGTTATGGTTGGGGTT
>NW_027203665.1:0-61773 GCF_024711535.1 Dipodomys merriami
TTAGGGTTAGGGTTAGAGTTAGTGTTTGGGTGAGGGTGCGGTTTAAGGTTTAGAGTTAGAGTTAGGGGGAGGGTTAGGGTGAGGGTTAGGGTTAGGGTTAGTGTTAGGATTACGGTTAGGGTGAGGGTGTGTGTGAGGGTTAGGGTTAGGGTTAGGGTTAAGCTTAGGCTTAGGGTTAGGCTGAGGGTTTGGATGAGGGTGAGGTTTAGGGTTAGGGTTACTGTGAAGTTGAGGGTTAGGGTTCGGGTGAGAGTTAGGGTTAGGGTTAGGGTGAAGGTGAGGGTTAGGATTAGGGTTAGGATTAGGGTTATTGTTAGTGTTATGGTTAAGGTTAAGTTTACAGTGAGGATGAGGCTGAGGGTAAGGGTTAGGGTTAGGATTACGGTTAGGGTGAGGGCTTGGGTTAGGTTTAGGGTTACGGTGAGGGTGAGGGTTAGGGTTAGGGTTAGGGTTAGTGTTATTGTTAGGGTTTGGGTTAGGGTTAGAGGGTGAGGGTGAGGGTGAGGTTTAGGGTTAGGTTTAGATTTAGGATAAGCGTGAGGTTTAGGGTTAGAGTTAGGTTTATGTGGAGGGTTAGGGTGAGGGCTAGGGTTAGGGTTAGTGTTAGGGTTAGGGTTAGGGTGAGGGTTAGGTTGAGGTTTAGGGTTAGAGTTAGGGTTAGATTTAGAATTAGGTTTATGGTGAGGGTGATTGTGAGGTTTAGGGTTAGGATTAGGCTTAGGTTTAGGGTTAGGCTGAGGGTGAGGGTGGGGATGAGGATTAGGTTTAGTGTGATGGTTAGGGTTAGGGTTAAGTTTAGGGTTAGGATTAGGGTTAGGGTTAGGATTAGGGTTATGGTGAGGGCTAGGGTGAGTGTGAGGATTAGGGTTAGGTTGAGGTTTAAGGTTAGGATGATGGTTAGGGTTAGTGTGAGGATTAGTGTTAGGGTTAGGGTTAGTGTTAGGGTGAGGGTACGTGTTAGGATGATGGTTAGGGTTAGGGTGAGGGTTATGGTTAGAATGAGGGTTAGGCTTAGTTTTAGGGTTATTGTTAGGGTTAGGGTTAAGGTTACCGTTTCGATGAGGTTGAGGGTTATTGTTAGGTTTAGAGTTAGGGTGAGGTTTAGGGTTAGGATTAGGGTTAGAATTAGAGTTAGGGTGAGGGTGAGGTTTAGGTTTAGAGCTAGGATTAGGGTGAGGGTTAGTGTGAGTGTTAGGGTTAGGGTTAGTTTTAGGTTAGGGTTAGGGTTACGGTTAGTGTGAGGGTTAGGGTTAGAGTGAGGGTTAGGGTTAGGATTAGGGTTAGGGTGAGTGTGAGTGTGTGGGTTAGGGTTAGGTTTAGGGTTAGGCTTAGGGTTAGGCTGAGGCTGAGGGTGAGGGTTAGTGTTAGGGTTAGGGTGTGGGTTAGGGTTAGGTTTAAGTTGAGGGTTAGGATGAAGGTTAGGGTTAGGATTACTCTTAGGGTGAGTGCTGGGGTGATGGTTAGTTTGAGGGTTAGTGTTAGGGATAGGATTAAGTTTATGATTTGGGTTAGGTTGAGGGTGAGTGTGAGGTTTAGGGTTAGGGTTAGGGTTAGGTTTAGGATTAGGGTTAGGGTGAGGGCTAGGGTGAGGGTGAGGTTTAGGGTTAGGGTTAGGCTTAGGCTTCGGGCTAGGCTGAGGCTGAGGGTGAGGGTGAGTGTTAGGGTTAGGGTGATGCTTAGGGTTACAGTCAGGGTGAGGGTTAGGATGAGTGTTAGGGTTAGGGTGTGGGTTAGGGTTAGGAAAACGGTAAGGGAAAAGTTGAAGTTTAGGCTGAGAGTGAGGATAAAGGTAAGGGTGAGGGTTAGGGTTAGGTTGAGGGTTAGAGTTAGGGGTAGGGTTAGGGCGAGTTTAAGATTGAGGATTAGTTTTAGGGTTAGTTTTAGGTTTAGGCTAAGGATGAGGGTTAGTCTTAGGGTGAGGGCTCGGTGAGGGTGAGGTTTAGGGTTAGGATGAGGTTTAGTGTTAGGGTGATGTTTAGGGTTAGTGTGAGGATTAGTGTTAGGGTTAGGGTTAGTGTTAGGGTGAGGTTAAATATTAGGGTGAGGGTTAGGGTTAGGTTGACGGTTATGGTTACAATGAGGGTTAGGGTGAGTTTTAGGGTTGTTGTTTGGTTTAGGGTTAGGTTTACAGTTACTGTGAGTGTGAGGGTTAGGGTTATGTTTATGGTGAGGTTTATGTTAAGGGTTAAGTTTAGAGTTAGGTTTAGGGTGAGGATGAGGTTTTGGGTTAGATTTAGCGTTAGTGTTAGTGTTAGGGTTAGGGTGAGGGTTAGTGCAAGGGTTAGGGTTAGGCTTAAGCTTAGGGTTAGGCTTAGGCTTAGGACGAGAGTGAGGGTGAGGGTTAGGGTTAGGGTTAGGGTGAGGGTTAGGGTTAGGTTTAGGGTGAGTGTTAGGATGAGGTGTAGGGTTAGGTTTAGGGTTAGGGTGAGGGCTAGGGTGAGGTTGAGGGTTAAGGTTAGCGGTAGGGTGAGGTTTAGGCTTAGGGTGAAGCTGAGGGTTAGTGTGAGGGTTAGTGTTAGGGTGAGGGTAAGTTTTAGGGTGAGGGTGAGGGTGAGGGTAAGGGTTATAGTTAGGGTGAGGGTTAGGTTTAGGTTTAGGTTTATTGTTAATTTTCAGGTTTCGGCTTATGTTGAGGGTAAGGGTGAGCGTGAGGTTTAGGGTTAGGGTTAGGGTGAGGTTTAGGGTTAGGTTTAGTGTTAGAGTTAGGGTTAGAGTGAGCGTTTGGTTTAGGTTTAGAGCTAGGCTTAGGGTGAGGGTTAGTGTGAGGGTTAGGGTTAGTGTTAGTGTTAGGTTAGTGTTAGGGTGAGGGTTAGTGTGTGGGTTAGTGTTAGAGTTAAGGTTATGGTTAGGATTAGGGTTACGGTGAGGTTGAGTGTCTGGGTTAGGTTTAGGTTTAGGGTTAGGCTTGGGATTAGGCTGAGGGTGAGGTTTAGGGTGAGGGTTAGGGTTAAGGTGAGGGTTAGGATTAGGGTTACTGTGAGGGATAGGACGAAGGTTAGGGTTAGGATTAGGGTTAGAGTGAGGGCTAGGGTGAGGGTGAGGTTTAGTGATTGGGTTAGGGTTAGGTTTAGGATTAGGGTTAGGGTGAGGTTGAGGTTTATTGTTAGAGTTAGGCTTAGGTTGAAAGTTAGGATTAGGATTAATGTTAGGGTTAGGGTTAGGGTGAGTGTTAGGGTGAGGGTTATGGTGATGGTATGGATTAGGATTAGGGTAGGGTTAGGGTGAGTGTGAGGGTTAGGGTAAGGGTTAGGCTTAGGTTAGCCTGAGAGTGAGGGTGAGGGTGAAGGTTAGAGTTAGGGTGAGGGTGAGTGTGAGGGTTAGGGTTTGTGTTAGGGTTAGCCTTAGGTTTAGGCTGAGGGTGAGGGTGAGGGCGAGGGTTAGGGTTAGGGTGAGTGTTAGGGTTAGGGTTAGGGTGAGGTTTAGTTTTAGAGTTAGGGTTCCAGTAAGGGTTAGGGTGAGGGTGAGTGTTAGGGTTAGTGTTAAAATTAGGGTGTGGGTGAGGTTTAGGTTTAGGATGATGCTTAGGGTTACGGTCAGGGTTAGGGTTAGGATGTGGGTTAGGTTTAGTGTGAGGGTTAGGGTGAGGGTGACAGTAAGTTTAAAGTTGAGGGTTAGGCTGAGAGTGAGGATTACGTTAAATGTAAGGTTTAGGGATAGGGTGAGGTTTAGGGTTAGGGTTAGGGTGTGGGTGTGGTTTAGATTGAGGATTAATTTTAGGGTTAGTGTGAGGTTTAGGGTGAGGATGAGGGTTAGGGTTAGGGTGAGGGCTAGGGTGAGAGTGAGGTTTAGAATTACGGTTAGGGTGAGTGTGAGGATTAGGATGAGTGATAGGGTCAGCCCTAGGTTTAGGCTGAGGGTGTGGGTGAGGGTGAGGTTTAGGGTTAGGTTGAGGGTTAGGGTTAGGGGAATGATGAGGTTTAGTGTTAGGGTTAGGGTTAGGGTGAGGGTGAGGTCTAGGGGTAGATTTGGGCTTAGGGTGAGAGTTAGGGTTAGGGTGAGGGTTAGGGTGGGGGTGACGGTAAGGGTAAACTTTACGGTTAGGCTGAGGGTGAGAGTTACTGTAAGGGTTAGTGTTAGGGTTAGGGTGAGGGTTAGGGTTAGGGGTAGGGTGAGGGTGAGGGTAAGATTGAGGATTAGTGTAAGGGTGAGGTTTAGGGTGAGGATGAGGGTTGGGTTAGGGTTAGGGTTATTGTTAGTGTTATGATTACAGTTAAGTTTGCGGTGAGGGTGAGGCTGAGGGTGAGGTTTATCGTGAGGGTTAGGTTTAGGGTTAGGGTTAGGGTTAGTATTATTTTTAGGGTTAGGGTTAAATTTACAGTGAGGGTGTGGGTGAGGGTTAGGGTTAGGGTGAGTTTTACGGTGAGGTTTAGGGTTAGGGTTAGGTTGAGGGTGAGGTTTAGAGTTAGAATTAGGTTTATGGGGAGGGTTATGGTAAGAGGAAGGGTTAGGGTTAGTGTTAGTCTTAGGGTGAGGGTGAGGGTTAGGTTGAGGTTTAGGGATAGGCTTAGGGTTAGGATTAGGGTTAGGGTGTGTGTGTGTGTGAGGGTTAGGTTTAGGCTTAGGCTTAGGGTTAGGTTGAGGGTGAAGGTAGGTGAGGGTTGAGGGTTATAGTTATGGTGATCGTGAGGATTAAGGTTACAGTGAGGGTTAGGTTGGGTTAGGATAAAGGTGAGGGTGAGGGTTAGGGTTAGGGTGAGGGTTAGGGTTAGAATTAGGATTAGGGAGAGGGTAAGTGTGAGGTTAGGGTTAGGGCTAGTGTTAGATTAGGGTTAGGGTGAGGCTTAGGATGAGGGTTAGGGTTAGGATTAGGGTTAGGGTGATGGCTAGGGTGAGGGTGAGGTTTAGGGTTAGGGTTAGGGTGAGGTTTAGTGTTAGGGTTAGGGTGAGGGTGAGGTTGAGTGTTAGAGTTAGGGTTACGTTTAGGGTTAGGGTTATAGTTAGTGTTAGGGTTAGGGTTAGGGTGAGTGATAGGTTTAGGGTGAGGGTTATGGTTATGGTAAGGATTAGGATTAGCGTTATGGTGAGGGTGAGGGTGTGGGTTAATGTTAGGTTTAGTGTTAGGCTTAGGGTTATGTTTAGGTTGAGGTTGAGGCTGAGGGTTAGGTTTAGCGTGAGTGTTTGGGTTACAGTGAGGGTTATGTTTAGGGTGACGGTTACGGTTAAGTTTAGGGTTAGGTTCAGGGCTACATTGAGGGTGAGGTTTAGGGTTAGGTTTAGGGTGAGGTTTAGGGCGAGTGTGAGGTTTAGGGTTAGAGTTAGAGTTAGGATGAGGGTTAGGGTGAGGTTTAGGGTTATAGTTATTGTTAGGGGGAGGGTTAGTGTGAGTATTAGGTTTACGGTGAGGGCTAGGTTGAGGGTGAGTGTTAGGGTTAGGGTTAGGCTTAGGCTTATGGTTAGGCTGAGGGTGAGGTTGAGGTTGAGGTTTAGGTTTAAGGTGATGGTTAAGGTTACGGTTAGGTTGAAGTTTACCATGAGGTTTAGGGATAGGGTGAGGCTTAGGGTGAGGGTGATGGTAAGGGTAAAGTTGAGGGTCAGGGTACAGATAAGGGTGAGGGTTAGGGTTAGGGTGAGGGTTAGGGTAAGTGTGAGGGTTAGGGGTAAGGGTGAGGGTGAGGGTTAGATTGAGGATTAGGGTTAGGGTTATTGTGAGGTTTAGGGTGAGGATGAGGGTTAGCGTTAGGGTGAGGGTTAGGGTCAGAATTAGGGTTAGGATGAGGGCTACGGTGAGGGTGAAAGTCAGGGTTAGGTTAGGGTTAGGGTGAGTTTTAGGGTTAGGGTGAGGGTTAGGGTTAGTGTGAGGGTTAGTGTTAGGGTTAGGTTTAGTGTTAGGGTGAGGGTAAGGGTTAGGGTGAGGGTTAGGGTTAGGGTGAGGTTTATAGTTAGGTTGAGGGTTAGTGTTAGGGTTATTGTAATTGTTAGGATTAGGATTACATTGCGGGTGAGTGTGAGGGTTAGGGTTAGAGTTAGGGTGAAGTTTAGGTTTAGGATTAGGGGTAGAGTTAGGGTTAGGGTGAGGGTGAGGTTTAGGGTTAAAGTTAGGCTTAGGGTGAGGGTTAGTGTTAGGATTAGGGTTAGGGTTAGTGTTAAGTTAGAGTTACGGTGTGGGTTAGTGTAAGGGTTAGGGTTAGAGGGAGGGTTAGGGTTAGGCTGAGGCTGAGGTTGAAGGTGAGGGTTAGGGTTAGGTGAGGGTTAGGTTTAGGGTTAGGATGAAGGGTAAATTGAGGGTTAGGTTTAGGATTAGGGTTAGGGTGAGGGTGAGTGTGTGGGTTAGGGTTAGGTTTAGAGTTAGGCTTAGGGTTAGGCTGAGGCTGAGGTTGAGGGTGAGGGTTAGGGTTAGGGTGAGGTTTAGAGTTAGGGTTGGAGATAGGGTTAGGGTGAGGGTGATGTTTATAATTAGAGTTAGGGTTAGGGTTGGGCTTTGCGTTAGGCTGAGTGTGAGAGTGGGGGTGAGGATTAGGGTTAGGGTTAAGGTTAGAGTTAGGGTTTGGGTTAGGGTTAGGGTTATTGTTAGTGTTATGTTTAGGGTTAAGTCTGCAGTGAGGGTGAGGCTGAGGGTGAGGTATATGGTTAGGGTTAGGGTTAGTGTTAGTGTTAGTGTTAGTGTTATTGTTAGGGTTAGAGTTACGGTGAGGTGAGCGTGAGGGTGAGGGTTAGGGTTAGGGTGAGGTTTGGGGTGACATTTAGGGTTAGGGTTAGGTTGAGTGTGAGGTTTAGGTTTAGAGTGAGTGTTAGTTGGAGGGTTAGGGTGAGGGTTAGGTTTAATGTTAGTCTTAGGGTGAGGGTGAGGGTTAGGTTGAGGTTTAGGGATAGGGTTAGGGTTAGGATTAGGCTTACAATGTTGGTGAATGTGAGGGTTAGGGTTAGGATTAGGCTTACAATGTTGGTGAATGTGAGGGTTAGGGTTAGGTTTAGGCTTAGGCTTAGGCTTAGTGTTAGGATTAGGATGAGGGTGAGATTTAGGGTTAGGGTTAGATTGAGGTTTATGGTTAGGGTGAGTATTAGGGTTAGTGTGAATGTTAGTGTTAGGGTTAGGTTTAGTGTTAGGGATAGGAGGAGGGTTAGGGTCAGGTTTAGAGTAAGGGTTAGTGTTAGGGTTAGGGAGAGGGTTAGGGTTAGTTTGAGGTTTCGGGTTAGGGTTATTTTAAGGTTTAGGGTTATGGTGAGGGTGAGGGTGAGTGTTAGGGTTAGGGTTAGGCTTAGGCTGAGGGTGAGGGTGAGGGTGACCATTAGTTTTCGGGTGATGGTTAGGGTTAGGATTAGGGTGATTGTTAGGATGAGGGTTAGGGTTAGGATTAGGGTTAGGGTGAGGGCTAGGGTGAGGGTGAGGGTTTTGGTTAGGGTTAGGGTGATATTTAGGGTTAAGGTGAGGGTTAGGGTTAGTGTGAATGTTAGTGTTAGGTTTTGGTTTAGTGTTAGGTTTAGGGGAAGGGATAGGGTCAGGGTTAGGGTTAGGGTTAGTGATAGGGATAGTGTTAGGGTGATGTTTAGGGTTACTGTTAGCTTGAAAAATAGGATGTAGTTTCGGGATAGGGTGAGGGTTAGGGTAAGGGTGATGGTAGGGATAAATTTGAGGGTTCGGCTGAGGGTGAGGGTTAAGGTTAGAGTGAGGGTTACAGTTGGGATGAGGGTTAGGGTAAGGGTGAGGTTTAGGGATTAGGGTGAGGGTGATGGTTAGATTGAGGATTAGGGTTAGGGTTAGTGTGTGGTTTAGGGTGAGGATGAGGGTTAGGGTTAGGTGAGGGTAAGTGTTAGAATTAGGGTAAGGGTGATGGTGAGGGTTAGGGTTAGGTTTAGGGTGAGGTTTAGGCTTAGGGTGAGGGTTAGGGTTAGTGTAAGTGTTAGTGTTAGGGTTCGTGTTACTCTTAGGGAGAGGGTAAGTATTAGGGTGAGGGTTAGGGTTAGGGTGAGGGTTATAGTTAGGGTGAGGGTTAGGGTTAGGGTTAGGGGTATTAGTTTTAGGTTTAGTGTTACCTTGAGGGTGAGGGTGAGGATGAGGGTTAGGTTTAGGGTTAGGGTGAGGTTTAGGATTAGGATTAGGGTGAGAGTTAGGGTTAGGGTGAGAGTGAGGTTTTGGTTTAGATTTAGGCTTAGGGTTAGGGTTAGTGTTAGGGTTAGTGTTAGGTGTGGGTTAGGGTCAGGGTTAGTGTGAGGGTTATGCTTAGGGTTAGGGTTAGGCTTAGCGTTCGGCTGAGGGTGAGGTTGAGTGTTAGGGTTGGGGTTAGGGTGAGGGTTAGGATTAGGGTTAGGGTGAGGGTTAGGATGAGGGTTAGGGTTATGATTAGGATTGGAGTGAGGGCTAGGGTGAGGGTGACGTTTACTGTTAGGGTTAGGGTAATGTTTAGTGTTAGGGTGAGGGTGAGGGTAAGGTTTAGTGTTAGAGTTAGGGTTAGGGTGAGGGTTAGGGTTAAGGATAGTCTTAAGGTTAGGGATAGGGTGAGTGTTAGTTTTAGTGTGAGGGTTATGGTTTTGGTTAGGATTAGGTTTAGGTTTAGGGTGAGGGTGAGTGTGAGGGTTAAGTGATAGGCTTAGGTTTAGGTTGAGGGTGAGGGTTAGGTTTAGGGTGAGGGTGAGTGTGAGAGTTAGGGTTAGTGTTAGGGTTAGGGTGAGGGTTAGTGTGAGGGTTAGTCTTAAATTTATGGTGTGGGTGAGGGTTAGGGTTAGGGTGAGGCTTAGTGTTACTGTCAGGGAGAGGGTTAGCATGACGTTGAGAGTTAGTGTGAGGGTTAGGATGAGGGTGACAGTAATGGTACAGTTGAGGGTTAGGCTGAGAGTGAGGATTACGGTAAATATGAGGGTTAGGGTTAGGGTTAGGGAGAGGGTTAGGGTTAGGGGTAGGGTGAGGGTGAGGGTAAGATTGAGGATTAGTGTTAGGGTGAGGTTTAGGGTGAGGATGAGGGTTAGGGTTAGGGTTATTGTTAGTGTTACGGTTACAGTTATGTTTGCAGTGAGGGTGAGGCTGAGGGTGAGGTTTATTTTTAGGTTTAGATTCAGCGTTAGGGATAGGGTTAGTATTATTTAGAGGGATAGGTTTAGATTTACAATGAGGGTGAGGGTGAGGGTTAGGGTGAGGGTGAGGTTTACGGTGAGGTTTAGGGTTAGGTTTACGTTGAGGGTGAGGTTTAGAGTTAGAATTAGGTTGATGGGGAGGGTTAGGGTGACAGGTAGGGTTAGTGGTAGTGTTAGTCTTAGGGTGAGGGTGAGGGTTAGGTTGAGGTTTAGGGATAGTCTTAGGGTTAGGATTAGGGTTAGGGTGAGGTTGATTGTGAGGGTTAAGTTTAGGCTTAGGCTTACGGTTAGGTTGAGGGTGAAGGTAGGTGTGAGGGTTATGGTTACAGTGAGGGTGAGGATTAGGGTTAGGGTGAGGGTTAGAATTCGGGTTAGGATTAAGGTGAGGGTGAGGGTTAGGGTTAGGGTGAGTGTTAGAGTTAGGATTAGGATTAAGGTGAGGGTGAGGGTTAGGATTAGGGTTAGGGTTATTGTTAGTGTTATGGTTAAGCTTACCTTTGCAGTGATGGTGAGGCTGAGGGTGAGGGTTAGGGTTAGGATTAGGGTTAGGGTTAGGTTTAGGGATAGGATTAGTGATTTTGTTAAGGTTAGGGTTAGAGTTATGGTGAGGGTGAGGGTGAGGGTGAGGGTTAGGGTTAGGGTTAGGGTTACGGTGAGGTTTAGGGTTAAGGTGAGGATTAGGGTTAGGGTGAGGGTGAGGTTTAGGGTTAGGGCGAGGGTTAGGGTGAGGGTTAGGGTTAGGGTTAGGGTTTTGTTTAGCTTTAGGATTAGGGTTAGGGTGAGGGTGAGTGTGAGGGTTAGGTTTAGGCTAAGGCTTAGGGTTAGGCTGAGGATGACGGTGGGGTTGAGGATGAGGGTTCGGGTGATGGTTAGGGTTAGGATTATGGTGATGGTTAGGATGAGGGTTAGGGTTAGGATTAGGGTTAGGGTGAAGGCTAGAGTGAGGGTGAAAGTTAGTGTTAGGCTTAGGCTTAGGCTTAGATTTAGGCTGAGGGTGAGGTTGAGGGTGAGTGTTAAGGTTAGGGTGATGGTTAGGGTTATCCTTAAGTTGAAGGTTATCATGAGGTTTAGGGATAGGGTGAGGATTTGAGTGAGGGTGATGGTAAGGGTAAAGCTATGGGTTAGGCTGAGGGTGAGAATTAAGATACGGGTGAGTGTTAGGGTTAGGGTGAGGGTTAGGGTAAGGGTGATGGTTAGGGTTTATGGTGATTGTGAGGGTTAGATTGAGGATTAGGGTTAGGTTTCGTGTGAGGTTTAGGGTGAGGATGAGGGTTAGCGTTAGAGTGAGGGTTAGGGTTAGAATTAGGCTTCAGGTGAGGGCTAGGGTGAGGGTGAGGTTTACTGTTAGTGTTAGGGTTAGGGTGAGTTTTAGGGTTAGGATGAGGGTTAGGGTTAGTGTGAGAGTTAGTGTTAGGGTTAGGGTTAGTGTTAGGGTGAGGGTAAGTGTTAGGGTGAGGGTTTGGGTTAGGGTGAGGGTTATAGTTAGGGTGAGGGTTAGGGTTAGGGTTATTGTCATTGTTAGGTTTAGGGTTACGTTGACGGTGAGTTTGAGGGTAAGGGTTAGGTTTAGGGTTAGGGTTAGGGTGAGATTTAGGGTTAGGATTCGGGTTATAGTTAGGGTTAGGGTGAGTGTTAGTGTGAGGGTTAGGTTTAGGGTTAGTGTTTCGTTAGGGTTAGGGTGAGCGTGAGTGTGAGGTTAGGTTTAGTGTTAGGCTTAGGGTTAGGGTGAGGGTGAGTTTGAGGGTGAGGGTTAGGGTTATGGTGAGGGTTAGAGTTATGTTTAGATTGAATGTTAGGCAGAGGGTTAGGGTTAGGAATAGGGTTAGTTTGAGCGCTGGTGTGACGGATAGTGTGAGTGTTAGGGTTCCGATAGGGTTAGGTTGAGGGTGAGTGTGAGGGTTAGGGGTAGGGTTAGGGTTAGGCTTAGGGTTAAGGTTAGGGTTAGGGTTTTGTTTAGGGTGAGGGTGAGGGTGATTTTTAGGGTTAGGGTTAGGTGAGGTTTATGGTTAGGGTTAGAGATAGGGTTAGGCTGAGGGTGAGGTTTACGGTTAGATTTAGGCTTAGGGTGAGGGTTACTGTTAGGGTTAGGGTTAGGATTAGTGTTAGGTTTGGGTTAGGGTGAGGGTTAGGGTGAGGGTTATGGTTATATTTAGGGTTAGGGTTAGGATTTGGGTTAGGGTGAGGTTTAGTGTGTGGGTTAGGGTTAGGTTTAGGTTTAGGCTTAGCGTTAGGCTGAGCGTGAGTTTGAGTGTGAGGGTTTGGGTTAGGCTGAGGGTTAGGATTATGGTTAGTGTTAGGGTTAGGATGAGGGTTAGGGTTAGTATTAGGATTAGAGTGAGGGCTAGGGTGAGGGTGCCCTTTACTGTTAAGGTTAGGGTGCGGTGTAGGGTTAGGGTTAGGGTGAGCATGAGGTTTAGTGTTAGAGTTAGGGGTAGGGTGAGGTTTAGGGTTAGTGTTAGGGTTAGGGTTAGGTTGAAGGTTATGGTTATGGTTAGGATTAGGATTAGGGTTAGGGTTAGAGTGTGAGGGTTAGGGTAAGCTTTAGGCTTAGGGTTAGGTTGAGGGTGAGGGTTAGGTTTAGAGTGTGGGTGAGTGTGAGGGTTAGGGTTAGTGTTAGGTTTAGGGTGAGGGTTAGTGTGAGGGTTAGGTTTAGGCTTAGGCTTAGGATTAGGTTGAGGGTGAAGGTAGGTGAGAGGGTTATGGTTACGGTGAGGGTGAGGATTAGGGTTAGGGTGAGGGTTAGGATTTGGGTTAGGATTAAGGTGAGGGTGAGGGTTAGGATTAGGGTGAGGGTTAGGGTTAGGATTAGGATTAGGGTGAGGGTGAGGGTGAAGGTTAGGATTATGATTAGGGTTATTGTTAGTGTTATGGTTAAGGTTACCTTTGCATTGATGCTGAGGCTGAGGATGAGGGTTAGGTTTAGGATTACAGTGAGGGTTACGTTTTGGCTTAGTATTAGTGTTTTTGTTAAAGTTAGGGTTAGAGTTATGGTGAGGGTGAGAGTGAGGGTGACGGTTAGGGTTAGGGTGAAGGTGACGTTTAGGGTTAGAGTGAGGGTTAGGGGGAGGGTTAGGGTGAGGGTTAGGGTTAGGGTTAGGGTTAGGTTTAGGATTAGGGTTAGGGTGAGGGTGAGTGTGAGGGTTAGGGTTAGGCTTAAGCTTAGCCTTAGGGATATGCTGAGGATGAGGGTGGGGTTGAGGATTATGGTTTGTGTGTTGGTTAGGGATAGGATTTGGGTGAGGGTTAGGATGAGGGTTAGGGTTATTATTAGGGTTAGGCTGAGGGCTATCGTGAGGGTGAGGGTTAGGGTTAGGGTTAGGCTTAAGTTTAGGGTTAGGCGGAGGGTGAGGTTGAGGGTGAGGATTAAGGTTAGGGTGATGGTTAGGGTTACAGTTAGGTTGAAGTTTAGCATGAGGTTTTGGGATAGGTTGAGGGATAGAGTGAGGGTGATGGTAAGGGTAAAGTTGAGGGTTAGGCTGAGGGTGAGAATTAAGATAACGGTGAGGGTTAGGGTTAGGGTGAGGGTTAGGGTAAGGGTGAGGGTAAGGGTTAGATTGAGGATTAGGGTTAGGTTCAGTGTGAGGTTTGGGGTGAGGATGAGGGTTAGGGTTAGGTTGAGGGTTAGTGTTAGGTTTAGTGTTATTGTTAGGTTAAGGATTAGATTTACGGTGAGGGTGAGGTTGCAGGTCCTGGTTAGGGTTAGGGTTAGGGTGAGGTTTAGAGTTAGGTTTGGAGATAGGGTTAGGTTGAGGGTGATGTTTAGGGTTAGATTTCGGGTTAGTGTTAGGGTTGGGCTTAGGGTTAGGCTGAGGGTGAGAGTGGGGGTGAGGATTAGGGTTGGGTTTAGGGTTAGGGTTAGAGTTAGGGTTAGGGTTAGGTTAGGGATTAGGGTTAGGGTTAAGGTGAGGGTGAATGTTAGAGTTAGGGTTAGGCTTAGGCTGAGGGTGAGGGTGGGGGTGAGGATTAGTTTTCGGGTGACGGTTAGGGTTAGGATTAGGGTGAGGGTTAGGATGAGGGTTAGGGTTGGGATTAGGCTTAGGGTGAGGACTATGGTGAGAGTGAGGTTTAGGTTTAGGGTTAGGGTGAGGTTTAGGGTTAAGGTGAGATTTAGGGTTAGTGTGAGTGTTAGTGTTAGGTTTAGGTTTAGAGTTAGGGTTTGGGGGAGGGTTAGGGTCAGGGTTAGGGCTAGGGTTAGTGTTAGGGTTATGGTTAGAGTGATGGTTAGGCTTACAGTTAGCTTGAAGGTTAGGATGAGGTTTAGGGATAGGGTGAGGGTTAGGGTAAGGGTGATGTTAAGGGTAAATTTGAGGGTTAGGCTTTGGGTGAGGGTTAGGATAAGTGAGAGGGTTACGGTTAGGGTGAGGGTTAGGGTAAGGGTGAGGGTTAGGGATTAAGGTGAGGCTGAGGGTTAGATTGAGGATTAGGGTCAGGGTTAGTGTGTGGTTTAGGGTGAGGATGAGGGTTAGGGTTAGGTGAAGTTAAGTGTTAGAATTAGGGTTATGGTGAGGACTAGGGTGAGGGTGAGGGTTAGGTTTAGGGGTAGGGTGAGGTTTAGTCTTAGGGTGAGGGTTAGGGTTAGTGTGAGGGTTAGTGTTAGGGTTAGGGTTAGTGTTAGGGTGAGGGTAAGTGTTAGGGAGAGGGTTAGGGTGAGGGTGAGGGTTATAGTTAGGGTGAGGCTAAGGGTTAGGGTTAGGGTTATTGTTAATTTTAGGTTTAGGTTTATGTTGAGGGTGAGGGTGAGCGTGAGGTTTAGGGTTAGGTTTAGGGTGAGGTTTAGGGTTAGATTTATCTTAGGGTGAGGGTAAGTGTTATGGTTACGGTTAGGATTAGTGTTATGTTAGGGTTAGGGTTAGGGTTATGGTGTGGTTGAGTGTGTGGTTTAGGGTTACGTTTAGGGGTAGGCTTGGGGTTAGGCTGAGGATGAGGTTGAGGGTGATGGTTACGGTTAGTGTGAGGGTTAGGATTAGGGTTAGTGTGAGGGTTAGGATGAAGATTAGGGTTAGGATTAGGGTTAGAGTGAGGGCTAGGGTGAGTGTGAGGTTTAGTGTTAGGGTTAGGGTGAGGTTTAGGTTTAGGGTTAGTGTGAGGGTGAGGTTTAGTGTTAGAGTTCGGGTTAGGTTGAGGGTTAGGATTAGGGTTAGTGTTAGCGTTAGGGTTAGGGTGAGTGTTAGGGTTAGGGTGAGTGTTATGGTGATGGTTAGGATTAGGATTAGGGTAGGGTTAGGGTGAGTGTGAGGGTGAGGGTAAGGGTTAGGCTTAGGGTTAGCCTGAGGGTGAGGGTGAGCGTGAGGGTTAGGTTTAGGGTGATTGTGAGTGTGAGGGTTAGGGTTAGTGTTAGGGTTAGCCTTAGGTTTAGGCTGAGGGTGATGGTGAGGGAGAGGGTTAGGGTTAGGGTGAGGGTTAGGGTTAGGGTTAGGGTGAGGGTTAGGGTTAGGGGTATGATGAGTTTTAGTGTTAGGCTAACGGTTAGGGTGAGGGTGAGGTCTAGGGTTAGAGTTGGGCTTAGGGTGAGGGTTAGCATGAGGGTTAGGGTTAGGGTGAGGTTTAGGGTGGGGGTGACAGTAAAGGTAAACTTTAGGGCTAGGCTGAGGGTGAGAGTTACTGTAAGTGTTTGGGTTAGGGTTAGGGTGAGGGTTAGGGGTAGGGGTAGGGTGAGGGTGAGTGTAAGATTGAGGATTAGTGTTAGGGTGAGGTTTAGGGTAAGGATGAGGGTTTGGGTTAGGGTTTTTGTTAGTGCTATGATTATAGTTAAGTTTGCAGTGAGGGTGAGGCTGAGGGTGAGGTTCATGGTGAGGGTTAGATTTAGGTTAGGGTCAGGGTTAGTATTATTTTTAGGGTTAGGGTTAGATTTACAGTGAGGGTGAGTGTGAGGGTTAGGGTTACGTTGAGGGTGAGGTTTAGAGTTAGAATTCGGTTTATGGGGAGGGTTAGGGTGAGAGGTAGGGTTAGGGTTAGTGTTAGTCTTAGGGTGAGGGTGAGGGTTAGGTTGAGGTTTAGGGATAGGCTTAGGGTTAGGATTAGGGTTAGCGTGGGGGTGAGTGTGAGGGTTAGGTTTAGGATTAGGCTTAGGTTTAGGTTGAGTGTGAAGGTCGGTGTGAGGGTTATGGTTACGGTGAGGGTGAGGATTAGGGTTACAGTGAGGGTTAGGATTTTGGTTAGGATTAAGGTGAGGGTGAGGGTTAGGGTTAGGGTGAGGGTTAGGCTTAGGATTAGGATTAGGGTGAGGGTGAGGATTAGAGTTAGTGTTAGGTTTAGGGTTAGGCTGAGGGTGAGGGTGGCGGTGAGGATTAGTGTTAGGGTGATGGTTAGAGTTAGGTTTAGTGTTATTGTTAGGGTTAGGTTTAGAGTTACGGTGAGGGTGAGGTTCTGGGTGAGGTTTAGGGTTAGTGTTAGGGTGAGGTTTAAAGTTAGGGTTGGAAATAGGGTTAGGGTGAGGGTGATGTTTAGGGTTAGAGTTCGGGTTAGTGTTAGGGTTGGGCTTAGGGTTAGGCTGAGGGTGAGAGTGGGGGTGAGTATTAGGGATATCGTTAAGGTTAGGGTTAGAGTTAGGTTTATGGTTAGGGTTAGGGTTATTGTTAGTGTTATGTTTAGGGTTAAGTTTGCAGTGAGGGTGAGGCTGAGGGTGAGGTTTATGGTTAGGGTTAGGTTTTGGGTTAGGGTTATTGTTAGTGTTAGTGTTAGGTTTAGGGTTAGGGTTAGAGTTATGGTGAGGGTGAGGGTGAGAGTGAGGGTTAGGGTTAGGTTGAGGTTTAGGGTGACGTTTAGGGTTAGGATTAGGTTGAGGGTGAGGTTTATGGTTAGAGTGAGGGTTAGTGGGAGGGTTAGGGTTAGGATTAGGGATAGGGCTAGGTTTAGGGTTAGGATTAGTGTTTTTGTTAAGGTTAGGGTTAGACTTATGGTTAGTGTTAGGGTGAGGGTGAGGGTTAGCGTTAGGGTTAGGGTGTGGTTTAGGGTTAGGGTGAGGATTAGGGTTAGGGTGAGGGTGAGGTTTAGGGTTAGAGTTAGGTTTAGGCAGAGGGCTAGGGTGAGGGTTAGGGTTAGGGTTAGGGTTAAGTTTAGGAATAGGGTTAGGGTGAGGGTGAGTGTGAGGGTTAGGGTTAGGCTTATTCTTAGGTTTAGGGTTAGGCTGAGGATGAGGTTGGGGGTGAGGATTAGGGTTCGGTTGATTGTTAGGTTTAGGATTAGGGTGATTGTTAGGATGAGGGTTAGTGTTAGGATTAGGGTTAGGGTTAAAGCTAGGGGGAGGGTGAGGGTTAGGGTTAGGCTTAGGCTTAGGGTTACGCTGAGGGTTAGATTGAGGGTGAGTGTTAAGTTTAGGGTGATGTTTAGGGATACGGTTAGGTTGAAGGTTAGCATGAAGTTTAGGGATAGGGTGAGGGTTAGCGTGAGGGTGATGGTTAGGGTAAAATTGAGTGTTAGCCTGAGGGTGAGAATTAAGATAAGGGTGAGGGTTGGCGTTAGGTTGAGTGTTAGGGTTAGGGTTAGTGTTAGGGTTAGGATGAGTGTTAGGGTTAGGGTGAGGGTTATGGTTATGTTTAGGATTAGGATTAGGGTTAGGGTGAGGTTGAGTGTGAGGTTAGGGTAAGGGTTAGCCTTAGGGTTAGGTTGAGGGTGTGGGTTAGGTTTAGGGTGAGGGCGAGTGTGAGGGTTAGGATTAGTGTTAGGGTTAGGGTGAAGGTTAGGGTGAGGGTTAGTGTTAAAGTTAGGGTGTGGTTGAGGGTTAGGTTTAGGGTCATGCTTAGGGTTACGGTCAGGGAGAGGGTTAGCATGAGGGTGAGAGTTAGTGTGAGGGTTAGGGTGAGGGTGACAGTAAGGGTAAAGTTGAGGGTTTGGCTGAGAGTGAGGATTATGGTAAATGTGAGGGTTAGGGTTAAGGTGAGGGTGAGGGTTAGGGTTAGAGGTAGGGTGAGGGTGCGTGTAAGAATGAGTATTAATGTTAGGGTGAGGTATAGGGTGAGGATGAGGGTTAGGGTTAGGGTTATTGTTAGTGTTATGGTTACAGTTAAGTTTGCAGTGAGGGTGAGGCTGAGGGTGACGTTTATAGTTAGGGTTAGGTTTAGGGTTAGGGTTAAGGTTAGTATTATTTTTAGCGCTAGGGTTAGATTTACAGTGAGGGTGAGGGTGAGGGTGAGGGCTAGGGTGAGGTTTACGGTGAGGTTTAGGGTTAGTGTTCGGTTGAGCGTGAGGTTTAGAGTTAGAATTATGTTTATGGGGAGGGTTAGGGTGAGAGATAGGGTTAAGGTTAGAGTTAGTCTTAAGGTGAGGGTGAGGGTTAGGTTGAGGTTTAGGGATAGGTTTAGGGTTAGGATTAGGTTTTGGTTGAGGATAAGTGTGAGAGTTAGGTTTAGGCTTAGACTCAGGGTTAGGTTAAGGGTGAAGGTAGGTGTGAGGGTTATGGTTACGGTGAGAGTGAGGATTAGGGTTAGGGTGAGGGTTAGAATTTGGGTTAGATTAAGATGAGGGTGAGGGTTAGGGTTAGGGTGAGTTTTAGGTTTAGGATTAGGATTAGGGTGAGGGTGAGTGTTTGGATTATGGTTAGGGTTATTGTTAGTGTTATGGTTAAGATTACCTTTGCAGTGATGGTGAGGCTGAGGGTGAGGGTTAGGTTTAGGATTAGGGTTAGGGTTAGGTTTAGGGTTAGGATTAGTGTTTTTGTTAAGGTTAGGTTTAGAGTTATGGTGAGGGTGAGGGTGAGCTTTAGGGTTAGGGTTAGGGTGAGCTTTAGGGTTAGGGTGAGGATTAGGGTTTTGGTGAGGGTAGGTTTAGGGTTAGAGTGAGGGTTAGCGGGAGGGTTAGGGTGACTGTTAGGGTTTGGGTTAGGGTTAGGTTTAGGAGTAGGGTTAGGTTGAGGGTGAGTGTGAGTGTTAGGGTTAGGCTTAGGCTTCGGCTTAGGGTTAGGCTGAGGATGAGGGTGGGGGTAAGGATTAGTGTTCGAGTGACGATTAGGGTGAGGATTAAGGTGAGGGTTAGGATGAGGGTTAGGGTGAGGATTAGGGTTAGGGTGAGGGCTAGGGTGAGGGTGAGGGTTAGGGTTAGGGTTAGGTTTAGGTTTAGGATGAGAGTGATGTTGAGGGTAGGGGTTAAGGTAAGGGTAATGGTTAGGGTTACGGTTAAGTTGAAGATTAGCATGAGGTTTAGGGATAGGGTGAGGGTTAGAGTGAGGGTGATGGTAAGGGTAAAGTTGAAGGTTAGGCTGACTGTGAGAATTAAGATAAGGGTGAGGGTTAGTTTTAGGGTGAGGCTTAGGGTAAGGGTGTGGGTTAGGGGTTATGGTGAGGGTTAGGGTTAGGTTGAGGGTTATAGTTAGGGTGAGGGTTAGGGTTAGGGTTATTGTTATTGTTAGGTTTAGAGTTAGGTTGAGGGTGAGGGTGACGGTGAGGGTTAGGTTTAGGGTTAGGATTAGGGTGAGATTTAGGGTTAGGATTAGTGTTAGAGTTAGGGTTAGGGTGAGGGTGAGGTTTAGGGTTAGAATTAGGCTTCGGTTGAGTGTTAGTGTGAGGGTTAGGGTTAGGGTAAGTGTTAGGTTAGGGTTAGGGTGAGGGTTAGGTTTAGAGTGATAATTAGGGGTAGTATTAGGGTTAGGGTGAGGTTGAGTGTGTGGGTTAGGCTTAAGTTTAATGTTAGGCTTAGGGTTAGGCTGAGGGTGAGGTTGAGGGTGAGGGTTATGGTTAGGGTGAGGGTTAGAGTTAGGGTTAGATTGAGGGTTAGGATGAGGGTTAGTGTTACGATTAGTGTTAGGTTGAGCGCTGGGGTGATGGTTAGTGTGAGGTTTAGGGTTAGGGATAGGGTTAGGTTTAAGATTAGGGTTAGGTTTTGGGTGAGTGTGAGGGTTAGGCTTAGTGTTAGGGTTAGGATTAGGGTTAGGGTTATGGTTAGGGTTTGATTTAGAGTGAGGTTGAGGGTAAGAATTAGAGTTAGTGTTAGTGTTAGGGTTAGGGTTAGGCTAAGGGTGAGGGTGGGGTGAGGATTTGGGTTAGGGTGATGGTTAGGGTTAGGGTTAGTGTTATTGTTAGGGTTAGGGTTAGCGTTAAGGTGAGGGTGAGGGTGAGGGTGCGGGTGAGTTTTAGGGTTAGGGTTAGGTGAGGTTTAGGGTTAGTGTTAGAGATAGGGTTAAGGTGAGGGTGAGGTTTAGGGTTAAAATTCGGGTTAGTTTTAGAGTTACGCTTACCGTTAGGCTGAGGTTGAGTGTGGGGGTGAGGATTAGGGTTAGCTTTAGGGTTAGTGTTAGAGTTCGGGTTAGGCTTAGGGTTAGGGTTATTGTTAGTGTTATGGTTAGGTTTAGTTTGCAGTGACGGTGAGGCTGAGGGTGAGGTTTATGATTAGCTTTAGGTTTAGTATTAGGGTTAGTGTTAGTGTTATTTTTAGGGTTAGGGTTAGAGTTATGGTGAGGGTGAGGGTGAGGGTGAAGGTTAGGTTTAGGGTGAGGTTTAGGGTGAGGTTGAGGGTTAGGGTTAGGTTGGGTGTGAGGTTTAGGGTTAGAGTGAGGGTTAGTGGGAGGGTTAGGGTGAGGTTTAGGTTTAGGGTTATTGTTAGTCTTAGGGTGAGGGTGAGGTTTAGGTTGAGGTTTAGGGATAAGTTTAGGGTTAGGATTAGGGTTAGGGTGAGGGTGAATGTGAACGTTAGGGTTAGGGTTAGGCTTAGGCTTAGGTTTATGATTATGGTGAGGGTCAGTGTTAGGCTTAGGATTAGGGTGAGGTTTAGGGTTAGGTTGAGGGTTAGGGTTAGTGTGAGTGTTAGTGTAGGGTTAGGTTTAGTGTTAGGGTTAGGGGGAGGGTTAGGGTCAGAGTTAGGGTTAGGGTTAGTGTGAAAGTTAGGGTTAGGGTGAAGGTTTAGTTGAGGTTTAGGGTTAGGGTTAGGGTTAGGTTTAGGATTAGTGTTAGGTTGAGGGTATTTGTGAGTGTTAGGGTTAGGTTTAGGCTTAGGCTAAGGGTGAGGGTGAGGGTGAGGCTTAGACTTTGGGTGATGGTTAGGGTTAGGATGAGGGTGAGGGTTAGGATGAGGGTTAGGGTTAGGATTAGGGTTAAGGTGAAGGCTAGTGTGAGGGTGAGGGTTAGGTTTATTGTTAGGGTGAGGTTTAGGCTTAGGATGAGGGTTAGGGCTATTGTGAGTGTTAGTGGTAGGGTTAAGTTTAGTGTTAGGGTTAGGGGGAGGATTAGGGTCAGGGTTAAGTTTAGGGTTAGTGTTAGGATTAGGGTTAGGGTGATGGTTGGGGTTATGGTTAGCTTGAAGTTTAGGATGTTTAGGGATAGGGTGAGGGTTAGGGTGAGGGTGATGGTAAGGTTGAAGTTGAGGGTTAGGCTGAGGGTGAGGGTTAAGATAAGGGTGAGGGTTAGGGGTTATGGTGAGGGTGAGGGTTAGATTGAGGATTAGGGTTAGGGTTAGTGTGTGGTTTAGGGTGAGGATGAGGGTTAGGGTTAGGTGAGGGTAAGGGTTAGAATTAGGGTTACGGTGAGGGCTAGGATCAGGGTGAGGGTTAGGGTTAGTGTTAGCGTTAGGGTGAGGGTGAGGCTTAGGGTGAGTGTTAGGGTTAGTGTGAGGGTTAGTATTAGGGTTAGTGTTAGTGTTAGTGTTAGGGTGAGGGTAAGTGTTAGGTTGAGGATTAGGGTTAGGGTGAGGGTTATAGTTAGGGTGAGGGTTAGGGTTAGGGTTAGGGTTTGTGTTAATTTTAGGTTTAGGGTTATGTTGAGGGTGAGGGTGAGGGTTAGGGTTAGGGTTAATATTAGGTTAGGGTTAGGGTGAGTGTGTGGGTTAGGATTAGGTTTAGGGTTAGGCTTAGTTTTTGGCTGACAGTGAGGTTGAGGGTGAGGGTTAGGGTTAGGGTGAGGGTAAGGATTTCGGTTAGGGTGAGGGTTAGGATGAGGGTTAGGTGATGGCTAGGGTGAGGGTGAGGTTTAGGGTTAGGGTTAGGGTGAGGTTTAGTGTTAGGGTTAGGGTGAGGGTGAGGTTGAGTGTTAGATTTAGGGTTAGAGTGAGGGTTAAGGATCTGGTTAGTGTTAGGGTTAGGGTTAGGGTGCGTGATAGGGTTAGGGTGAGGGTTATGGTTATGGTTAGGATTAGGATTAGGGTTACGGTTAGGGTTAGTGTGTGGGTTAATGTTAGGTTTAGTGTTAGGCTTAGGGTTAGGCTGAGGGTGAGGTTGAGGCTGCGGGTTAGGTTTAGTGTGAGTGTTTGGGTTACAGTGAGGGTTATGTTTAGGGTGACGGTTACGGTTAGGTTTAGGGTTACGTTGAGGGCTACATTGAGGGTGAGGTTTAGGGTTAGCTTTAGGGTAAAGTTTATGGTGAGGGTGAGGTGTAGGGATAGGGTTAGGCTGAGGTTTAGGGTTATATTTAGGGTTAGGGGTAGGGCGAGTGTGAGGTTTAGGGTTAGAATTATGGTTACGGAGAGGGTTAGGGTGAGATTTACGGTTAGAGTTAGGGTTAGGGGGAGGGTTAGGGTGAGGGTTAGGTTTAGGGTGAGGGCTAGGTTGAGGGTGAGGGTTAGGGTTAGTGTTAGGCTTAGGCTTATGGTTAGGCTGAGGGTGAGGTTGAGGGTGAGGTTAGGGTTAGGGTGAGGTTAGGGGTACGGTTAGGTTGAAGGTTAGCATGAGTTTTAGGGATAGGGTGAGGGTTAAGGTGAGGGTGATGGTAAGGGTAATGTTGAGGATTACGCTGAGGGTCAGGGTAAAGATAAGGGTGAGGGTTAGGGTTAGGGTGAGGGTTAAGGTAAGGTTGAGGGTGAGGGGTTGGGGTGAGGGTGAGGGTTAGATTGGGGACTAGGGTTAGGGTTAGTGTGAGGTTTAGGGTGATGATGAGGGTTAAGGTTAGGGTGAGGGTTACGGTTATAATTAGGGTTAGGATGAGGGCTAGGGTGAGGGTGAGGGTTAGGGTTAGGTTGGGGTTAGAGTGAGTTTTAGGGTTAGGGTGACGGTTAGGGTTAGTGTGAGGGTTAGTGTTATGGTTAGGGTTAGTGTTAGGGTGAGGGTAAGTGTTAGGGTGAGGGTTAGGGTTAGGGTGAGCATTATAGTTAGGGTGACGGTTAGGGTTAAGTTTAGGGATATTGTTATTGTTAGGTTTAGGGTTACATTGAGGGTGAGGGTGAGGGTGAGTGTTAGGGTTAGAGTTAGGGTGAGGTTTAGGTTTAGTATTAGGGGTAGAGTTAGGGTGAGGGTGAAGTTTTGGGTTAGAGTTAGGCTTAGCGTGAGGGTTAGTGTGACAATTAGGGTTAGGGTTCGTGTTAGGTTAGGGTTAGGGTGAGGGTTAGTGTGAGCGTTAGGGTTAGAGGGAGGGTTAGGTTTAGGATTAGGGTTAGGGTGAGGTTGAGTGTTTGGGTTAGGGTTAGGTTTAGAGTTAGGCTTAGGGTTAGGCTGAGGCTGAGGTTGAATGTGAGGGTGAGGATTAGGTGAGGGTTAGGTTTAGGGTAAGGTTGAGGGTTAGGATGAGGGTTAGGGTTAGGATTGGGGTTAGTGTGAGGGTCAGTGTGTGGGTTAGGGTTAGGTTTAGATTTATGCGTCGGGTTAGGCTGAGGCTGAGGTTGAGGGTGAGGGTTAGGGTTAGTGTGAGCCTTAGGGTTAGGGATAGGGTTAGGTTTAGGATTAGGGTTAGGTTGAGGGTCAGTGTGAGTTTTAGGGTTAGAGTTAGGGTTAGGCTTAGTGTTAGGGTTAGGTTTAGGGTTAGGGTTTGGTTTAGGGTGAGGGGTAGGGTGAGGATTAGGGTTAGTGTTAGTGTTAGGGTTAGGGTTAGACTGAGGGTGAGGGTGGGGTTGAGGATTAGGGTTAGGGTGATGGTTAGGTTTAGGGTTAGTGTTATTGTTAGGGTTAGGGTTAGAGATACGGTGAGGGTGAGGTTGTGGGTGAGGGTTAGGGTTAGGGTTTGGGTGAGGTTTAGAGTTAGGGTTGGAGACAAGGTTAGGATGAGGGTGATGTTTAGGGTTAGAGTTAGGGTTAGTGTTAGGATTGGGCTTAGGGTTAGGCTGAGGGTGAGAGTGGGGGTGAGGATTAGGGATAGGGTTAGGGTTAGGGTGAGGGTTAGGGTAAGGGTGAGGGTTAGGGATTAAGGTGAGGCTGAGGGTTAGATTGAGGAGTAGGGTTAGGGTTAGTGTTGTTGTTTAGGGTGAGGATGAGGGTTAGGGTTAGGTGAGGGTAAGGGTTAGAATTAGGGTTAGGGTGAGGGCTAGGTTGAGGGTGAGGTTAGGCTTAGAGTTAGGATTAGGATTAGGGTAAGGGTTAGGGTGTATGTGAGTGTTAGGGTTAGGGTTAGGCTTAGGTTTAGGCTGAGGGTGAGGGTAAGGGTGCGGTTTTGGGTAAGGGTGAGGGTTAGTGTTAGGGTTATTGTTAGGGTTAGGATTAGGATGAGGTTTAGGTTTTGGTTATGTTTAGAGTTAGGTTTAGGATGAGGGTGAGATTTAGAGTTAGAGTTAGGGTTAGTGTAAGGGTTAGGTTTAGGGTGAGGGTTAACATTAGAGTTAGGGTTAATCTTAGGGTTAGGCTTAGGCTGAATATGAGGGTGAGTTTTAGGCTTCGGGTTAGGGTGAGGTTTAGGGTAAGGGTGAGGGTGAGGATATTTATGAGGATTAGGGTTAGGATTAGGTTAAGGGTGAGAGCTAGGGTGAGGGTTAGGGTGAGGGCTAGGGCTAGGGATATGGTTAGGTTTAGGATTAGGGTTAGGGTGAGGGTGAGTGTGAGAGTTCTGGTTATGGTTAGGTTTAGGCTTAGAGTTAGGGTGAGGGTTAGGGTTATGGTTTGGGTTAGGGTGAGTGTGAGGCTGAGGATTAGGGTTAAGTTTAGGGTTAGGTTTAGGGTTAGGTTTAGGTTTAGGGTTAGTGTCACGGTTAGGCTTAGGCTTAGGGTTAGGGTTAGGGTGAGGGTTAAGGTTAGGGTTAGGGTTAAGGTAAGGTTTATGCTTAGGGTTAGGCTGAGGGTGAGTGTGAGGGTGAGGGTTAGGGTTAGGTTTAGGGTGAAGTTTAGGATGAAGTTTAGTGTTAGGATTAGGGTAAGGGTGAGGGCTATGGTGAGGGTTAGGGTGAGGGCTAGGGGTAGGAATAGGTTTAGGTTTAGGATTAGGGTTAGGATGAGGGTGAGTGTGAGAGTGAGGGTTAGGGTTAGGTTTAGGGTTAGAGTTAGGGTGAGGGTTAGCGTTAGGGTTTGGGTTAGGGTGTGAGGGTGAGGCTGAGGATTAGGGTTAGGTTTACGGTTAGGTTTAGGTTTAGGGTTAGTGCTAGGGTTAGGGTTAGTGTTAGGCTTAGGGTTACGGTGAGGGTGAGGGTGGGGGGGTGAGGATTAGAGTTAGGGTTAGGGATAGGCTTAGGTTTAGGGTTATTGTTAGGGTTATGTTTAGGTTTAAGTTTGTGGTGTGGGTGAGACTGAGGGTGAGGTTTATCTTTAGGGTTAGGGTTAGGATTAGTGTTATTGTTAGGGTTAGGTTTAGAGTTATGGTGAGGTTGAGGGTGAGGGTGAGGGTTAGGGTTAGGGTGAGGTTTAGGGTTAGGGTTAGGGTGAGTGTGAGGTTTAGGGTTACAGATAGGGTTACGTTGAGGTTTAGAGTTAAGGTTAGTGTTTGGGTTAGTGTGGGTTTGAAGGTTAGGTTGAGGTTGAGGGTTAGGGTTACGTTTAGGATTAGGGTCAGGTTGAGGGTGAGTGTGCGGCTTAGGGTGAGGGTTAGGCTTACCCTTAGGGTTAGGCTGAGGGTGAGGATGGGGTGAGGATTAGGGTTAGGGTGATGGTTCGGGGTAGGGTTAGTGTTATTTTTAGGGTTAGGTTTAGAGTTAAAGTGAGGGGGAGGGTGTGGGGGAGGGTTAAGGTTAGGGTTAGGTTTGGGTTTAGGGTTAGGGTTAGGGTTAGGGTGAGGGTGAGAGTTAGGTTGTGGTTTAGGGTTAGGGTTAGTGTGAGGGTTAGTGTTAGGGTTAGGGTTAGTGTTAGGATGAGGTTCCGTTTTAGGTTGAGGGTATGGGTTAGGGTGAGGATTATGGTAAGGGTGAGGTTTAGGATTAGTGTTAGGGTTATTGTGTTGGTTAGGTTTAGTGTTACAGTTACTGTGAGGGTGAGGATTAGGGTTAGGGTTAGGTTGAGGTTTGTTTGGGGTTAGGGTTAGAGTTAGGGTTTGGGTGAGGGTGAGGTTTAGGGTTAAAGTTAGGGTTAAGATGAGGGTTAGGGTGATAGTTAGGGGGAGGGTTATGTTTAGGGTTAGGGTTAGGGATAGGATTAGGATTAGGTTGAGGGTGTGTGTGTTAGCGTTAGGTCTAGGGTTAGGTTTAGGTTTAGGGTGAGGGTGAGGGTCAGGTTGAGGGTTAGGTTTAGGGTGAGGGTTAGGGTTAGGGGTAGTGGGAGGGTTAGGATGAGGGTTAGGGTTAGGATTAGGGTTAGGGTAAGGGCTAGGGTGAGGGTGAGGTTTAAGATTAGGTTTAGGGTGAGGTTTATGTTTAGGATTAGTGTTAGGATTAGGGTGACAGTGAGGTTTAGGTTTAGAGTTAGGGTTAGGGTGAGGTTGAGGGTGAGGGTGAGGTTTAGGGTTAGTGTTAGGATGAGGGTTAGGGTTAGGATCTGAGTGAAGTTTAGGGATAGGTTTAGGATTAGGATTAGGGTTAGAGTTAGCCTGAGGGTGAGGGTGAGGGTGAGTGTTAGGGTGAGGATGAGGGTTAGTGTTAAGGTGAGGGCTAGCGTGAGGGTGAGGGTTAGGGATAGGGTTAGAGTGAGGGTGAGGGTTGGGTGATGTTTAGGGTTAGTTTGAGGGTTAGTGTAAGGGTTAGAGTTAGTGTTAGTGTGAAGGTAAGTGTTAAGGTGATGGTTAGGGTTAGGCTGAGGGTTATTGTTAGTGTTAGGGTTAGGGTCAGGGTTAGGGTTAGGGTTAGTGTTATTGTTTGGTTTAGGGTTAGAGTTATGTTGAGGTTGAGGCTGAGGGTTTTGGTTAGGGTGCGGTTTAGTGTGAGGTTAAGGGTTAGGGTTAGGGTTAGGGTTAGTGTGAGGGTGAGGTTTAATGTTAGAGTTAGGGTTAGGGGGAGGTTTAGGATGAGGGTTAGGGTTAGGATAAGGGTTAGGGTAAGGGCTAGGTTGAGGGTGAGTTTTAGGGTTAGGGTTAGGTTGAGGTTTAGGGTTAGGGTTAGGGTTAGGGTGAGGGTGAGGTTTAGGGTTAGAGTTACGGTTAACGTGAGGCTGAGGGTGAGGATTAGGGTTAAGGTGAGTGTTAGGGTTTGGGGTAGGGTGAGGGTTAAGATGAGGGTGAGGGTTAGGGTTAGGGTTAGGATTAGGATTAGGGTTAGGGTTTCAGTGAGTGTGAGGGTTAGGGATAGTGTTAGGTTGAGTGTTAGGGTTAGCGTGAGAGTTATGGTTAGGGCTAGGAATACGGTTAAGCTGAAGGTGAGTGTGAAGATTAGGGTTAGGGTGAGGTTTAGTGTTTGGTTTAGGGTTAGAGTTAGGCTTAGGATTAGGGTAAGGTTTAGGGGTAGAGTTAGGGTTAGGGAGGACGGTTTGGGTGAGGGTTATGATTAGGGTGACGGTTAGGTTGGGGGTGATGGTAAGGATAAATTTTAGGGTTATGCTGAGGGTGAGGGTTACGGTTAGGGTGAGGGTTAGGATTAGGGTGAGGGTAAGGGTTAGGTTTAGGGTGAAGGTGAGGGTTAGATTGAGGATTAGTGTGAGGTTTAGGGTGAGGATGAGAGTTAGGGTTAGGGTGGGGGCTAGGGTGAGGGTGAGGGTTAGGGTTAGTGTGAGGTTTAGTGTTAGGGTTAGGGTTAGTGTTAGGTTGAGGGTTAGGGTTAGGGTTAGGGTTAGGTTTAGTGGTAGGGTTAGGGTTAGGGTTACGGTGAGGCTAAGCAGGTGGGTTTGGGTTGGGGTTAGGATGAGGTTCAGGTTTAGCATTAGGTTAGGGTTAGGGTTAGCATGAGGGTGAGGTTTAGGGTTAGAGTTAGGGTTAGTGTTAGGGTTAGGGTTCGGTTATTGTTAGGATTAGGGTAAGGGATAGGGTTAGGGTTAGGCTTAGGCTTAAGCTAAGGCTTAGACTGAGCATGAGTGTGAGGGTTAGGATTAGGGTTAGGGTTAGTTTGAGGTTTTGGTTTAGGTTTAGGGTTAGGGTGAGGGTTAGTGTTAGGGATAGGGTTAGGTTTAGAATTAGAGTTAGGGTGAGGTTGAGTGTGAGCATTAGGGTTAGGGTTAGGGTTAGGCGTAGAGTTAGGGTTAGGTTTTGGTTTAGGGTGAGGGTGAGGCTGAGGACTAGGTTTAGGTTTAGGGTTAGGGTTAGGGTTAGGGTTACAGTGAGGGTTAGGTTTATGGTTAGGGTGAGAGTTAGCGTTAGGTTGAGGGTTAGGGTTAGGATTAGGTTTAGGGTGAGGGTGAGCGTTAGGGTTAGTTTTAGGGTGAGTTTTAGGATGATGGTTAGGGATAGGATTAAGGTTAGGGTGAGGGCTAGGCTGAGGGTGAGGTTTAGGATTAGGGTTAGGGTGAGTTTTAGTGTTAGTGTTAGGGTTAGGGTTAGGGTGAGGGTTAGGGTTATTGTTAGGTTTAGGGTTATAGTTGTAGTGAGTGTGAGGGTTAGGGTTAAGGTTAGGATGAGGTTTAGGTTTTGGTTTAGGGTTAGAGTTAGGTTTAGGATGAGGTTGAGATTTAGGGTTAGAGTTAGGGCTAGTGTTAGGGTTAGGTTTAGGGTGAGGGTTAACGTTTGGGTTAGAGTTAGGCTTAGGCTTAGACTTAGGCAGAGAATGAGGGTGAGGTTTAGGGTTAGGGTTAGGGTGAGTGTTAGGGTTATTGTTAGGGTGAGGCTTATGATGAGTTTTAGGGTTAGGATTAGGGTTAGGGTGAGGGTTAGGGTGAGGGTTAGGGTGTGGGTTACGTTAAAGGGTAGGGTTAGATTTAGGATTAGGGTTAGGGTGATGGTGAGTGTGAGGGTTAGGGTTAGGGTTAGGGTTAGGCTTAGGGTAAGGGTGAGGTTTTGGGATAGATTGAGGGTGAGGCTGAGGATTAGGGTTACGGTTAGGGTTAGGTTTAGGGTTAGGGTTAGGGTTAGGGTTAGGTTTAGGTTTAGGGTTAGGGTTAAGTAATGGCTTAGGCTTAGGCTGAGAGTGAGGGTGGGGGTGGGGGTGTGGATTTGTTTTAGGGTTAGGGTTATGGTTAGGAGTATTGTTAGTGTTATGATTAGGGTTTATTTTGCCTTGTGGGTGAGGCTGAGGGTGAGGGTTATAATTAGTGTTAGTGTTAGTGTTAGGGTTAGTGTTATTGTTAGTGTTAGGGTTAGAGTTACGGTGAGTTTGAGCGTCAGGGTGAGGGTTACGGTTAGGTTGAGTTTTAGGGTGAGGTATAGGGTTAGGGTTAGGGTTAGTGTTAAGGTGAGGGTGAGGTTTAGGGTTAGAGTTAGGGTTACGGGGAGGGTTAGGTTGAGGTTTAGGGTTAGGGTTAGTGTGAGGGTTAGGGTGAGGGTGAGGGTTAGGTTGAGATTTAGCAATAGGGTTAGGTTTAGGGTTAGGTTTAGTGTTAGGGTGAATGTAAGGCTTAGTGTGAGGGTTAGGCTTATGCTTAGGGTTATGCTGAGGGTGAGGGTGGAGGTGAGGAATAGGGTTAGGGTGATGTTTAGGGTTAAGGTTAGTTTTATTGTTAGGGTTAGTGTTACAGTTAAGGTGAGGTTGAGGGTGCGGGTGAGGGTTAGGGTGAGGGTTAGGATGAGGGTTAGGGTTAGGATTAGGGTTAGGGTGAGGGCTAGGCTGAGGGTGAGGTTTAGGATTAGGATTAGTGTGCGGTTTTGGGTTAGGGTTAGGGTGAGGGTGAGGTTTACAGTTAGATTTAGGGTTAGGGTGAGACTGAGGTTGAGGGTTAGGGTTAGGGTTAGTGTTAGAGTTAGGGTTAGAGTGAGGGTTATGTTGAGGGTGAGGGTTAGGCTTAGAGTTAGGATTAGGATTAGGGTAAAGGTTAGGGTGGCTGTGAGGGTTAGTGTTAGGGTTAGGGTTAGGCTTAGGTTTAAGTTGAGGATGAGGGTAAGGGTGAGGGTTTGGGTAAGGGTGAGGGTTAGGGTTAGGTTTAGGGTGAGAATTAGGGTTCGGTTAAGTTTAGGGTTAGGGTGAGGGTTAGGGTCAGTGTTAGGGTTATTGTTAGGGTTAGGGTTAGGATGAGGTTTAGGTTTAGGTTATGTTTAGAGTTAGGTTTAGGATGAGGGTGAGATTTAGGGTTAAAGTTAGGGTTAGTGTTAGGTTTAGGTTTAGGGTGAGGGTTAACGTTTGGGTTAGGGTTAGGCTTAGGCTTAGGCTGAGCTTGAGGGTGAGGTTTAGGGTTAGGGTTAGGGTGAGGGTTAGGGATAGGTTTAGGGTGAGGTCATTGATGAGTTTTAGGGTTAGGATTAGGCTAAGGGTGAGGGCTAGTTTGAGGGTTAGGGTGAGGGCTAGGGCTAGGGATAGGGTTAGGTTTAGGATTAGGGTTCGGGTGAGGGTGAGTGTGAGAGTTAGGGTTAGGGTTAGGTTTAGGCTTAGAGTTAGGGGGAGGGTTAGGGTTATGGTTTGGGTTAGGGTGAGGGTGAGGCTAAGGATTAGGGTTAAGTTTAGAGTTAGGTTTATGGTTAAGTTTAGGTTTAGGGTTAGTTTTAGGGTTAGGGTTAGGGTTACGGTGAGGGTTAAGGTTAGGGTTAGGGTTAGGTTTAGGCTTAGGTTTACGGTGAGGGTTAAGGTTAGGGTTAGGGTTAGGCTTAGGGTCAGGCTGAGGGTATGGATTGGGGTGATGATTAGAGTTAGGTTTAGTGTTAGGCTTAGGGTTAGGTTTATTGTTAGAGTTATATTTAGGTTTAAGTTTGCGGTGAGGGTGAGGCTGAGGGTGAGAGATATCTATCGTTAGGGTTAGGGTTAGAGTTAGTGTTATTGTTAGGGTTAGGGTTAAAGTTACGGTGAGTTTGAGGGTGAGGGTAAGTAAGGGTTAGTGTTAGGGTGAGGTTTAGGGTTAGGGTTAGGGTTAGGGTGAGTGTGTGGTTTAGGGTTAAAGTTATTGTAAGGGGGAGGGTTAGGGTAAGGTTTAGAGTTAAGGTTAGTGTTTATGTTAGTGTGAGGGTGAAGGTTATGTTGAGGTTGAAGGATAGGGTTACCTTTAGAATGAGGGTCAGTTTGAGGGTGAGTGTGATTGTTAGGGTGAGGGTTAGCCATACGCTTAGGGTTAGGCCCAGTGTGACGGTGGGGTGAGGATTAGGGTTAGGGTGATGGTTTGGATTAGGGTTAGTGTTATTTTTAGGGTTAGGGTTAGAGTTAAAGTGAGGGTGAGGGTGCGGGTGAGGGTTAGGGTTAGGGTTAGGTTGGGGGTTAGGCTTAGCATTATGGTTAGGTTGAGGGTAAGGTTTAAGGTTAGAATTAGGGTTAGCATGAGGCTGAGGGAGAGGGTGAGTGTTAGGGTTAGGGTTAGGATTAGACTTAGGATTAGGGTTAGGGTGAGTGTGAAGTTTAGTGTTAGCCTTAGGTTTAGGCTGAGGGTGAGGGTGAGGGTGAGTGTTAAGGTTAGTTTGAATGTTAGGGTTAGGGTTAGGGTGTGGTTTAGTGTTAGTGTTAGAGTTAGGGGTAGGGTGAGGGTGAGGTTTAGGTGTAGAGT
The DNA here is from genome assembly GCF_024711535.1 of Dipodomys merriami. Lineage (NCBI taxonomy): Eukaryota > Metazoa > Chordata > Mammalia > Rodentia > Heteromyidae > Dipodomys > Dipodomys merriami. The sequence goes on from NW_027203665.1 coordinate 30,524, forward strand.
TAGGGCTAGGGTAAGGTTTAGGTTGAGTGTTAGTGTTAGGGTCAGTGTTAAGGTGGGGGTGATGGTAAGAGTAAACTTCAGCGTTAGGCTAAGTTTGAGGGTTAAGGTAAAAGTGAGGGTTAGGGTGAGGGTTAGGGTTAGGTTTATGGTGAGAGTTTGGGTTCAGGTTAAGTTTAGGGTTAGGGTGAGGGTTAGGGTGAGGGTTAAGGTTAGGGTGAGAGTTAGGGTTAGGTTGAGGGTTAGGGATATGATTAGGGTTAGGGTGAGGGTGAGGGTTAGGGTTAGTGTTAGGGTGAGGGTTAGGATGAGGGTTAGGGTTACGATTAGGGTTAGGGTGAGGGCTAGGCTGAGGGTGATGTTTAGGATTAGGGTTAGGGTGAGGTTTAGCATTAGGGTTAGGGTGAGGGTGAGGGTGAGGGTGAGGTTTAGGGTTAGATTTAGGGTTAGGTTGAGACTGAGGTTGAGGGTTAGGATTAGGGTTAGTGTTAGAGTTAGGGTTAGGGTGAGAGTTAGGTTGAGGGTTCGGGTTAGGCTTAGGGTTAGGATTAGGATTAGAGTAAGGGTTTTGCTGAGTGTGAGGGTTAGGGTTAGGGTTAGGCTTAGGTTTAGGCTGAGGGTGAGGGTGAGGTTGAGGCTTAGGTTAAGAGTGAGGTTTAGGGTTAGGGTTAGGGTGAGAGTTAGGGTTCGGTTAAGTTTAGGGGTAGGGTGAGGGTTAGGGTTAGGGTTTGGGTTAGGGTGAGGGTGAGGCAAAGATTTAGGCTTAGGTTTAGGGTTAGGTTTAGGTTTAGGGTTAGTGTTAGGGTTATGGTTAGGGCTACGGTGAGGGTTAGGGTTAGGGTTACATTTACGGTTAGGCTTAGTGTTAGGCTGAGGATGAGGGTGAGGGTGAGGGTTAGGGTTAGGGTTAGGGTGAGGTTTAGGATAAGGTTTAGTGTTAGGATTAGGGTATGGGTGAGGGCTATGGTGAGGGTTAGGGTGAGGGCTAGGGATAGGGATAGGGTTAGGTTTAGGATTAGGGTTAGGGTGAGGGTGAGTGTGAGAGTTAGGGTTAGGGTTAGGTTTAGGCTTAGAGTTAGGGTGAAGGTTAGGGATAGGGTTTGGGTTAGGGTGAGGGTGAGGCTGAGGATTAGGGTTAGGTTTAGGGTTAGGTTTAGGGTTAGTGTTAGGGTTAGTGTTAGGGTTAGGGTTAAGGTGAGATTAGGGTTAGGGTTAGGCTTAGGCTTAGGGTTAGGCTCAGGGTGACTTTGGGGCTGAAGATTAGAGTTAGGGTTAGGGTTAGGGTTAGGGCTAGGCTTCTTGTTAGGGTTATGTTTAGGTTTTAGTTTGCGGTGAGGGTGAGATTGACGGTGCGTGTTATCGTTAGGGTTAGGATTAGGGTTAGTGTTATTCTTAGGGTCAGGGTGAGAGTTCCGGTGAGGTTGAGCGTGAGGGTGAGGGTTAGGGTTAGGTTGAGGTTTAGGGTTAGAGTTAGGTTTAGGGGGAAGGTTAGGGGGAGATATAGGGTTAGGGTTAGTGTTAGGGTTAAGTTGAGGGTGAGGGTTAGGTTGAGGTTTAGGGATAGTGTTAGGTTTAGGATTAGGTTTAGGGTGAGAGTGAGTGTAAGACTTAGGGTGAGGGTTAGGCTTAGGCTTAGGGTTAGGCTTAGGGTGAGGGTCGGGGTGAGGAATAGGGTTAGGGTGATGATTAGGCTTAAGATTAGTTTTATTGTTAGGGTTAGTGTTAGAGTTAAGGTGAGGGTGAGGGTGCGGGTGAGGGTTACGGTGAGGGTTAGGATGAGGGTTATGGTTAGGATTAGGGTTAGGGTGAGTGCTAAGCTGAGGGTGAGGTTTAGGATTAGGTTTAGAGTGAGGTTTAGGGTTAGGGTTAGGGTTAGGGTTAGGGTTAGGGTTAGGGTGAGGGTTAGGTTTATTGTTAGGGTTAGGGTTGGGGTTAGGGTTACAATTGTATTGAGGGTGAGGGTTAGGGTTAAGGTTAGGATGAGGTTTAGGTTTTGGGTTAGGGTTAGAGTTAGGTTTAGGATGAGGATGAGATTTAGGGTTAGAGTTAGGGTTAGTGTTAGGGTTAGGTTTAGGGTGAGGGTTAACCTTTGGGTTAGGGTTAGGCTTAGGCTCTAGACTTAGGCAGAGAATGGGGGTGAGGTTTATGGTTAGGGTTAGGGTGAGTGTTAGGGTTAGGGTTAGGGTGAAGCTTATGATGAGTTTTAGTGTTAGGATTAAGGTTAGGGTGAGGGCTAGTGTGAGGGTTAGGGTGTGGGTTACGTTTAGGGGTAGGGTTAGATTTAGGATTAGGTTTAGGATGAGGGTGAGTGTGAGGGTTAGGGTTAGGCTTAGGCTTAGGGTTAGGGTGACGTTTTGGGTTAGGTTGAGGGTGAGGCTGACGGTTAGGTTTAGGGTTAGGGTTAGGATTAGGGTTAAGGTCAGGGTAAGGGTTAAGTTGAGGGTTAGGCTTAAGCTTAGGCTTAGGCTGAGCGTGAGGTTGAGGGTGTGTATTAGGGTTAGGGTTAGGGTTATGGTTAGGGGTATTGTTAGTGTTATGGTTAGGGTTTAGTTTGCGTTGAGGGTGAGGCTGAGGGTGAGGGTTATAATTAGTGTAAGGGGTAGGGTTAGGGTTAGTATTATTGTTAGTGTTAGGGTTAGAGTTACGATGAGTTTGAGCGTCAGGGTGAGGGTTAGGGATAGGTTGAGTTTTAGGGTGAATTATAGGGTTAGGGTTAGGGTTAGTGTTAAGGTGAGGGTGAGGTTTAGGCTTAGAGTTAGTGTTAGGGGGAGGGTTAGGTTGAGGTTTCGGGTTAGGGTTAGTGTGAGGGTTAGGGTGAGGGTGAGGGTTAGGTTGAGATTTAGCAATAGGGTTAGGTTTAGGGTTAGATTTAGTGTTAGGGTGAATGTAAGGCTTAGGGTGAGGGTTAGGCTTACGCTTAGGGTTATGCTGAGGGTGAGGGTGGGGGTGAGGAATAGGGTTAGGGTGATGTTTAGGGTTTAGGTTAGTTTTATTGTTAGGGTTAGTGTTAGTGTTAAGTTGATGGTGAGGTTGCGGGTGAGGGTTAGGGTAAGGGTTAGGATGAGGGTTAGCGTTAGGATTACGGTTAGGGTGAGGGCTAGGCTGAGGGTGAGGTTTAGGATTAGTATTAGTGTGCAGTTTGGGGTTAGGGTTAGGGTGAGGGTGAGGTTTAGGGTTAGGGTTAGGTTTAGTGTTAGAGTTAGGGTTAGGGTGAGGGTTAGGTTGAGGGTGAGGAATAGGCTTCGAGTTAGGATTAGGATTAGGGTAAAGGTTAGGGTGGCTGTGAGGGTTAGTGTTAGGGTTAGGGTTAGGCTTGGTTTAGGCTGAGGGTGAGGGTAAGGGTGAGGGTTTGGGTAAGGGTGAGGGTTAGGGTTAGGTTTAGGGTGAGAATTAGGGTTCAGTTAAGTTTAGAATTAGGGTGAGGGTTAGGGTTAGGGTTAGGGTTATTGTTAGGATTAGGGTTAGGTTTAGGGTTACAGTTACAGTGAGGGTGAGGGTTAGGTTTAGGCTTAGGATGAGGTTTAGGTTTAGGTTATGTTTAGAGTTAGGTTTAGGATGAGGGTGAGATTTAGGGTTAGAGTTAGGGTTAGTGTTAGGGTTAGGTTAAGGGTGAGGGTTAATGTTAGGGTTAGGCTTAGGCTTAGGCTTAGGCTGAGCATGAGGGTGAGGTTTAGGGTTAGGGTTAGGGTGAGGGTTAGGGTTAGGTTCAGGGTGAGGTCATTGATGAGTTTTAGGATTAGGATTAGGCTAAGGGTGAGGGCTAGTTTGAAGGTTAGGGTGAGGGCTAGGGATAGGGATAGGGTTAGGTTTAGGATTAGGGTTAGGGTGAGGGTGAGTGTGAGAGTTAGGGTTAGGGTTAGGTTTAGGCTTAGAGTTAGGGGGAGGGTTAGGGTTATGGTTTGGGTTAGGGTGTGGGTGAGGCTAAGGATTAGGGTTAAGTTTAGTGTTAGGTTTAGGGTTAAGTTTAGGTTTAGGGTTAGTGTTAGTGTTAGGGTTAGGGTTACGGTGAGGGTTAAGGTTAGGGTTAGGTTTAGGCTTAGGCTTAGGCTTAGGGTTAGGCTGAGGGTGAGGGTGAGGGTGAGGTTTAGGGTTAGGGTTACGGTGAGGTTTAGGTTGAAGTTTAGTGTTAGGATTAGGGTAAAGGTGAGGGCTATGGTGAGGGCTAGGGTGATGGCTATGGATAGGAATAGAGTTAGGTTTAGGATTAGGGTTAGGGTGAGGGTGAGGGTGAGAGTTAGGGTTAGTGGTAGGTTTAGTCTTAGAGTTAGGGTGAGGATTAGGGTTAGGTTTTGGGTTAGGGTGAGGGTGAGGCTGAGGATTGGGGTTAGGTTTAGCGTTAGGTTTAGGTTTATGGTTAGGGTTAGTGTTAGGGTTAGGGTTACGGTGAGGTTTAGGGTTATGGTTATGGTTAGGCTTAGGGTTAGGCTGAGGCTGAGGGTTGGGGTGAGGATTAGAGTTAGGGTTAGGGTTAGGCTTAGGGTTAGGTTTATTGTTAGAGTTATAATTAGGTTTAAGTTTGCCGTGCGGGTGAGGCTGAAGTTGAGGGTTATCGTTAGGGTTAGGGTTAGGGCTAGTGTTATTGTTAGGGTTAGGGTTAAAGTTACGGTGAGTTTGAGGGTGAGGGTGAGGGTTAGGGTGAGTGTGAGGTTTAGGGTTAGAGTTATTGTTAGTGGGAGGGTTAGGGTGAGGTTTAGAGTTTAGGTTAGTGTTTGGGTTAGTGTGAGGGTGAAGGTTATGTTGAGGTTGAGGGATTGGGTTACCTTTAGGATGAGGGTCAGTTTGAGGGTGAGTGTGAGGGTTAGGGTGAGTGTTAGGCTTACGCTTAGGGTTAGGCCGAGGGTGAAGGTGGGGTGAGGATTAGGGTTAGGGTGATGGTTCGGGTTAGGTTTAGTGTTATTTTTAGGCTTAGGGTTAGAGTTACGGTGAGGTTGAGCGTGAGGGTGAGGGTTAGGTTTAGGTTGAGGTTTAGGGTTAGAGTTAGGGTTAGGGGGAGGGTTTGGGTGAGGTTTAGGGTTAGGGTTAGGGTTAGGGTTAGGGTGAGGGTGAGGGTTAGTTTGAGGTTTAGGGATAGGGTTAGGTTTAGGATTAGGTTTAGGGTGAGTGTGAGTGTAAGGCTTAGGGTCAGGGTTAGGCTTAGGCTTAGGTATAGGCTTAGGGTGAGGGTGGGGGTGAGGAATAGGGTTAGGGTGATGGTTAGGGTTAAGATTAGTTTTATTGTTAGGGTTAGTGTTAGAGTTAAGGTGAGGGTGAGGGTGCGGGTGAGGGTTACGGTGAGGGTTAGGATGAGGGTTATGGTTAGGATTAGGGTTAGGGTGAGTGCTAAGCTGAGGGTGAGGTTTAGGATTAGGTTTAGGGTGAGGCTTAGGGTTAGGGTTAGGTTTGGGGTTAGGGTGAGGGAAAGGATTAGGGTTAGATTTAGGGTTAGGTTGAGACTGAGGTTGAGGGTTAGGGTTAGGGTTAGTGTTAGAGTTAGTGTTAGGGTGAGGGTTAGGTTGAGGATGAGGGTTAGGCTTAGAGTTAGGAATAGGATTAGGGTAAGGGTTAGGGTGACTGTGCGTGTTAAGGTTAGGTTTTGGTTTAGGCTTAGGTTTAGGCTGAGGGTGAGGGTACGGGTCAGGGTTAGGGTAAAGTTGAGGGTTAAGGTTAGTGTTAGGGTGAGAGTTAGGGTTCAGTTAAGTTTAGAGCTAGGGTGCGGGTTAGGATTAGGTTTAGGGTTATTTTTAGGGTTAGGGTTAGGGTTAGGGTTACAGTTACAGTGAGGGTGAGGGTTAGGGTTAGGGTTAGGATGAGGTTTAGGTTTAGGTTATGTTTAGAGTTAGGTTTAGGATGTGGGTGAGATTTGGGGTTAGAGTTCGGGTTAGTGTTAAGGTTAGGTTTAGAGTGAGGGTTAACATGAAGGTTAGGGTTAGGGTTAGGGTTAAGCTTAGAGTTAGTTTGACGGTTATGGTTAGGGTTTGGGTTAGGGTGAGAGTGAGGCTGAGGTTTGGGGTTAAGTTTAGGGTTACGTTTAGGGTTAGGTTTAGGTTTAGGGTTAGTGTTAGTGTTAGGGTTAGGGTTAGGGTTTCGGTGAGGGTTAGGGTTAGGGTTAGGTTTAGGGTTAGGCTTAGGCTTAAGGTTAAGCTGAGGATGAGGGTGAGGGTGAGGTTTAGGGTTAGGGTTAGTGTGAGGTTTATGATGAGGTTTAATGTTAGCAATAGGGTAAGGGTGAGAGCTATGGTGAGGTTTAGGATGAGTGCTAGGGATAGGAATAGAGTTAGGTTTAGGATTAGGGTTAGGGTGAGGGTGAGGGTTAGGGTGAGGGTTAGGGTGAGGGTTAGGTTTAGGGTTAGGGTGATAGTTAGGGGGAGGTTTAGGGTTAGGGTTAGGGTTTGGGATAGAATTAGGATTAGGTTGAGGCTGAGTTTGTGTGTTAGCTTTAGGTCTAGTGTTAGGCTTAGGTTTAGGCTGAGGGTGAGGGTGAGGTTGAGTTTTAGGATTAGGGTGAGGGTTAGGGTTAGGGTTAGTGGGAGGATTAGAATGTGGGTTAGGTTTAGGATTAGGGTTAGAGTAAGGGCTAGGGTGAGGGTGAGTTTTAGGCTTAGGGTTAGGTTGAGGTTTACGGTTAGGGTTACTGTTAGGGTGAGGGTGAGTTTTAGGGTCAGAGTTAGGGTTAGCCTGAGGCTGAGGGTGAGGATTAGGGTTAGGGTGAGTGTTAGGTTTAGGGTTAGGGTGAGGGTTAAGCTGAGGCTGCGGGTTAGGTTTAGGGTTAGGATTAGGATTAGGGTTAGTGTTTCAGTGAGTGTGATGGTTAGGGATAGTATTAGGTTGAGGGTTAGGGTTAGGGTGAGGTTTAGTGTTTGGGTTAGGGTTAGAGTTAGGCTTAGGGTTAGGGTGAGGTTTAGGGGTAGAGTTAGGGTTAGGGAGGTGGGTTTGGGTGAGGGTTATGATTAGGGTGAGTGTTAGGGTGGGGATGATGGTAAGCCAAAAATGAGGGTTATGCTGAGGGCGAGGGTTATTGTAAGGGTGAGGGTTTGGGTTAGGGTGAGGGTTAGGGTTAGGGTTAGGGTGAAGGTGAGGGTTGGATTGAGGATTAGTGTTAGGGTTAGTGTGAGTTTTAGGGTGAGGATGAGAGTTAGGGTTAGGGTGAAGTCTAGGATGAGGGTGAGGGTTAGGGTTAGTGTTAGGGTGAGGTTTAGGGTTAGGGTGATGGTTAGGGTTAGTGTGAGGGTTAGTGTTAGGGTTAGGGTTAGTGTTAGGTTGAAGGTTAGGGTTAGGGTTAGGGTTAGGGTTAGGTTCAGGGTTACGGTGAGGGTAAGGGTTGGGGTTAGGATGAGGTTTAGGTTTAGGATTAGGTTTAGGGTTAGGGTTAGGGTGAGGGTGAGGTTTAGGGTTAGAGTTAGGGTTTGTGTTAGGGTTAGGTTGAGGGTTAGGGTTAGGATTAGGGTAAGGGTTAGGTTTAGGGTTAGTGTTAGGCTTAAGCTTAAGCTTAGGGTTAGAATGAGCATGTGTGTGAGGGTTAGGGATAGGGTTAGGGTTAGGGTTAAGTTGAGGTTAAGGTTTAGATTTAGGGTTAGGGTGAGGGCTAGGGTGAGGGTTAGGGTAAGGGTTAGGGTTAGGGATAGGGTTAGGTTTAGGATTATGGTTAGGGGGAGGTTGAGTGTGAGAGTTAGGGTTAGGGTTAGGGTTAGGTTGAGGGTTAGGGTTAGGTTTTGGATTAGGGTGAGGATGAGGCTGAGGACTAGGCTTAGGTTTAGGGTTAGGTTTAGGGTTAGGGATAGTTTTAGGGTTACAGTGAGGATTAGGGTTCGTCCGAGGGTTAGGCTTAGGGTTAGGCTGAGTGTGAGGGTGGGGGTGAGGATTAGGTTTAGGGTTAGGGTTTAAATTAGGGTTATTGTTAGTGTTATGGTTTGGGTTACGTTTGCAGTGAGGGTGAGGCTGAGGGTGAGGGTTATGTCTAGGGTTAGTTATAGGCTTAGGTTTTGGCTGACAGTGATCGTGGGGGTGAGGAATATGTTTTGGGTGATGGTTAGGATTAGGGTTAGGGTGAGGGTTATGATGAGGGTAGGGTTAGGATTAGGTTTAGCCTGAGGGCTTGAGTGAGGGTGAGTGTTAGGGTTAGGGTTAGGATTAGGCTTAGGTTTAGGCTGAGGGTGAGGGTGAGGGTGAGTGTTAGGGTTAGGGTGATGGATAGGGTTAGGTTTAAGGTGAGTGTTTGGATGAGGGTTAGGGTTAGGGTGAGTGTTAGGATGAGTGTGACTGTAGGAGTAAAGGTGAGGGTTAGGCTGTGGGTGAGTGTTCCCCTAAGTGTGAGGGTTAGGATTAGGGTGATGGTTAGGGTAAGGGTTAGGGTGAGGGTTAGGGTGAGGGTGAGGGATAGATTGAGGATTAGGGTTAGGGTTAGTGTGAGGTTTAGGGTGAGGATGAGGGTTAGGTTATGGTGAGGGTTAGGGTTAGAATTAAGTTTATTGTGGGGGCTAGGGTGAGGCTGAGGGCTAGGGTTAGGGTTAGGGTGAGGTTTAGGGTTAGGGTTAGAATTAGGGTTACTGTGAGGGTTAGTGTTAGATTTAGGGTTAATGTTAGGGTGAGGGTAAATGTTAGCGTGAGGGTTAGTTTTAGGGTGAGGGTTATGTTTAGGGTGAGGTTTACGGTTAGTTTTAGGGTTATTTTTAGGTTTAGGGTTAGGGGTACGGTGAGGGTGAGGATGAGTGTTAAGGTTAGGGGAGGTTTAGGTTTAGGGTTAGGGTTAGAGTTAGGGTTAGGGTGAGTGTGAGGTTTAAGGTTAGAGTTTGGGTTCAGGTTAGGTTTAGGATGAGGGTTAGGGTTAGGGTTAGTTTTAGGTTTAGGGTTAGGGTGAGGTTAAGTGTTAGGGATATGGTTAAGATTAGGGTTAGGGTGAGGGTGAGTGTGTGGGTTAGGGTTAGGTTTTGGGTTAGGCTTAGGTTTAGGCTGAGGGTTAGGTTGAGCGGGAGGGTTAGGGTTCGGGTGAGGGTTAGGTTTAGGGTTAGTGTGAGTGTTAGGATGAAGGTTTGGTTTTGGATTAGGTTTAGGGTGAGGGCTAGGTTGAAGGTGAGTTTTAGGGTTAGGGTTAGGGTGAGGTTTAGGGTTAGGGTTAGGGTCAGTGTGAGTTGGAGGTTTAGTGTTACAGATAGGTTTAAGGTGAGTGTTAGGGTGAGGGTTTAGCTTAGTGTTAGTGTTAGAGGTAGGTTTAAGGTGAGGTTTAGGGTGAGGGTGTCTCTTAGGGTTAGGGTTAGGATTAGGATTAGGGTTAAGGAGAGGGGGAGTGTGAGGGTTAGAGTTAGGGTTAGGTTTAAGCTTAGGGTCAGGGTGAGGGTGAAAGTTAGTGGGAGGGTTAGGGTTAGGGTTAAGGTTATGGTTAGGGATAGCTTTAGGGTTAGGGTGAAGTTGAGGTTTAGAGTTAGAATTAGGGTTAGGGTGAGGCTGAGGCTGAGGGTGAGGGTTAGGGTAAGTGTTAGGATTAGGATTAGGGTTAGGGTTAGGGTGAGTGTGAGGGTTAGGGTTAGCCTTAGGTTTAGGCTGAGGGTGAGGGTGAGGGTGAGTGTTAGGGTTAGTTTGAGTGTTAGGGTTAGTTTTAGGGTGTGGATTAGTGTTAGGGATAGTGTTAGAGTTAGGGTTATGGTGAGGGTGAGGTTTAGAAGTAGAGTTAGGGTTAGGGTGAGTGTTAGGTTGAATGTTAGGGTAAGGGTGAGGTTTAGGGTGGGGGTGACGGTAAGGGTAAACATGAGGGTTAGGCTAAGTGAGAGGGTTAGGGAGACGTTTAGGGTTGGGGTTACGGTGAGTGTTAGGGATCGGGTTAATTTTAGGTTTAGGGTGAGGGTTAGGGTAAGGGTTAGGGTGAGGGTGAGAGTTAGGTTTAGGTTGAGGGTTAGGGTTAGGATTAGGGTTAGGGTAAGGGAGAGGGTTAGGGTTAGTGTTAGGGTGAGGGTTAGGATGAGGGTTAGTGTTAGTATTAGGGTTAGGGTGAGGGCTAGGGTGAGGTTTAGGTTTAGGGTTAGGGTGAGGTTTATGGTTAGGGTTAGGTTTAGGGTTAGGGTGAGGGTGAGGTTTAGGGTTAGGTTTAGGGTTAGGTTGAGACTGAGGTTGATGGTTAGGGTTTGGGTTAGTGTTAGAGTTAGGGTTAGGGTGAGGGTTAGGTAGAGGGTGAGGGTTAGGTTTAGGGTTAGGATTAGGATTATGGTAAGGGTTAGCGTGATTGTGAGGGTTAGGGTTAGGGTTAGGCTTAGGTTTAGGCTGAGGGTGAGTGTGATGTTTAGGGTTAGTGTGAGGGTTAGGGTTAGGGTGAGAGTTAGGGTTCGCTTAAGGTTAGGGTTAGGTTGAGGGTTAGGGTTAGGGTTAGGGTTATTGTTAGGGTTAGGGTTAGGGTTAGGGTTACAGTTACAGTGAGGGTGAGGGTTAGGGTTAAGGTTAGGATGAGGTTTAGGTTTGGGGTTAGGGTTAGAGTTAGGTTTAGGATGAGGGTGAGATTTAGGGTTACAGTTAGGGTTAGTGTTAGGGTTACCTTTACCATGAGGGTTAACGTTAGGGTTAGGGTTAGGCTAGGTTTAGGCTTAGGCAGAGAATGAGGGTGAGGTTTAGGGTTAGGGTTAGGGTGAAGGTTAGGGTTAGGGTTAGGGTGAGGCTTAGGATTAGTTTTAGGGTTAGGATTAGGGTTAGGGTGAGGGCTAGGATGAGGGTAGTTGTGGGTTAAGTTTAGGGATAGGGTTAGGTTTAGGATTAGGTTTAGGGTGAGGGTGAGTGTGAGAGTTAGGTTTAGGGTTAGGCTTAGGGTTAGGGTGAGGTTGTGGGTTAGGTTGAGGGTGAGGCTGAGGATTACGATTAGGTTTAGGGTGAGGGTTAGGGTTAGGTTTAGGGTTATGGTTATGGTTAGGGTTAAGTTGAGGGTTATGCTTAGGCTTAGGCTTAGGCTTAGGCTGAGGGTGAGGGTGGGGTGTGGATTATGGTTAGGTTTAGGGTTAGCGTTAGGGGTATTGTTAGTGTTATGGTTAGGGTTAAGTTTGCGATGAGGGTGAGGCTGAGGGTGAGGGTTATGATTAGTGTTAGGGGTAGGGATAGGGTTAATGTTATTGTTAGGATTAGGGTTAGAGTTACGGTGAGGTTGAGCATGAGGGTGAGGTTTAGGGTTAGGTTGAGTTTTAGGGTGAGGTTTAGGGTTAGGGTTAGGGTTAGTGTGAGCGTGAGGTTTAGGATAAGAGTTAGTATTAGGGGGAGGGTTAGGGGGAGGGTTAGGGTTAGGGTTAGTGTTAGGGTTAGGGTGAGGGTGAGGGTTAAGTTGAGGTTTAGGGATAGGCTTAGGTTTAGGATTAGGTTTAGGGTGAGATGAGTGTAAGGCTTAGGGTGAGGGTTAGCCTTAGGCTTAGGGTTCGGCTGATGGTGAGGGTGGGGGTGAGTAATAGTGTTAGAGTGATGGTTAGGGATAACGTTAGTTTTATTGTTAGCGTTAGGTTAGAATTAAGGTGAGGGTGAGGGTGCGGGTGAGGGTTAGGGTTAGGATTAGACTTAGCTTGAGGGTGAGGTTTAGGGTTAGATATAGGGTTAGTTGGAGGGTTAGGGTGAGTGTTAGGGATAGGGTTAAGTTTAGGCTTAGGCTTAGGGTGAGGGTTAGGGTTAGGGTTTGTGGTAGGGAGAGGGTGAGGCTGAAGATTAGGGTTTGGTTTAGGGTTAGGTTTAGGGTTAGGTTTAGGTTTAGGGTTAGTGTCATGGTTAAGGTTAGGGTTAGGGTTACAGTGAGGGTTAGGGTTATGGTTCGGGTTAGGCTTAGGGTTAGGCTGAGTGTGAGGGTGAGGGTGAGGTTTAGGGTTAATGTTAGAGTGAGGTTTAGGATGAGGTTTAGTGTTAGGATTAGGGTAAGTGTGAGGGCTATGGTGAGGGTTAGGGTGAGGGCTAGTTATAGGAATACAGTTAGGTTTAGGATTAGGGTTAGGGTGAGGGTGAGTGTGAGAGTTAGGTTTAGGTTTAGGGTTACTCTTAGGGTTAGGGTTAGGGTTAGGGTTTCGGTGAGGGTTAGGGTTAGGGTTAAGCTTAGGGTTAGGCTGAGGGTGAGGTTGTGGGTGAGGATTAGAGTTAGGGTTAGGGTTAGGCTTAGGGTTAGGGTTATTGTTAGGGTTATGTTTAGGTTAAAGTTTGCGATTAGGTTGAGGCTGAGGGTGAGTATTATTGTTAGGGTTAGGGTTAGGATTAGTGTTATTCTTAGGGTCAGGGTTAGAGTTACGGTGAGGTTGAGGGTGAGGGTGAGGGTTAGGGTTAGGTTGAGGTTTAGGGATAGGGTTAGGGTTAGGGTGAGGGTGAGGTTGAGGGTTAGAGTTATTGTTTGGGGGAGGGTTAGGGTGAGGTTTAGGGTTAGGATTAGTGTTTGGGTTAGTTTGAGGTTGAAGTTTAGGTTGAGGTTGAGGGATAGGTTTACCTTTAGGATTAGGGTTAGATTGAGGGTGAGTGTGAGGGTTAGGGTGAGGGTTATGCTTACGCTTAGGTTTAGGCTGAGGGTGAGGTTGGGGTGAGGATTAGGGTTAGGGTGATGGTTCGGGTTAGGGTTAGTGTTATTTTTAGGGTTAGGGTTAGAGTTACAGTGAAGGTGAGGGGGCGGGTGAGGGTTAGGGTTAGGGTTAGGGTGGAGGTTAGGTTTCGATATACCGTTTGGGGGAGGGTTAGGGTGAGTGTTAGGATTAGGCTTAATGTTAGGATTAGGTTGAGGGTGAGGGTTAGGTTGAGGTTTTGGGTTAGGGTTAGGGTTAGTGTGAGGGTTAGTGTTAGTGTTAGGGTTAGTGTTAGGATAAGGGTAAGTGTTAGGTTGAGGGTATGGGTTAGGGTGAGGGTTATGGTAAGGGTGAGGGTTAGGATTAGGTTTAGGGTTATTGTTAGGGTTAGGTTTAGGGTTACGGTTACTGTGAGGTTGAGGGTTAGGGTTAGTGTTAGGTTGAGGTTTAGGTTGGGGTTAGAGTTATAGTTAGGGTTTGGGTGAGGGTGAGGTTTAGGGTTATAATTAAGGTTAGGGTGAGGGTTAGGGTTAGGGTTAGGGTGATAGTTAGGGGGAGGGTTATGGTTAGTGTTAGGGTTAGGGATAGGATTAGGATTAGGTTGAGGGTGAGTGTGTTTGTTAGGGTTAGGTCTAGGGTTAGGCTTAGGTTTAGTCTGAGGGTGAGCATGAGGTTGAGGGTTAGGGTGAGGTTAAGGTTTAGGGTTAGAGGAGGTTTAGTATGAGGTTTAGGGTTAGGATTAGAGTTCGGGTAAGGGCTAGGGTGAGGGTGAGGTTTAGGGTTAGGGTTAGGGTGAGGTTCATGTTCATGGTTAGGGTGACGGTGAGGTTCGGATATAGAGTTAGGGTTAGGGTGAGGGTGACGGTGAGGGTTAAGGTTAGGGATAGTGTTAGTTTTAGAGTTAGGGTTAGGGTGAGGGTTAGGGTGAGGGTGAGGGTTTGGGATAGGTTTAGGATTAAGTTTAGGGTTAGGGTTAGGCTTAGGGTGAGGGTGAGGGTGAGGGTTAGGGTGAGGATGAGGGTTAGTGTTAGGGTGAGGGTTAGGGTGAGAGTGAGGGTTAGGGATAAGGTTAGAATGAGGGTTAGGGTTAGGGTGATTGTTAGGGTTAGTGTGAGGGTTAGTGTTAGGGTTAGGGTTAGTGTTAGTGTGTGGGTAAGTTTTAAGGTGAGGGTTAGGGTTAGGGTGAGGTTATTGTTAAGGTTTGGGTTAGAGTTACGGTTATGGTGAGGGTGAAGTTGAGGGTTCGGGTTAGGGTTAGGATGAGGTTTAGGAAAGGGTTAGGGTTAGTGTTACCATTAGGGTTACAGTGAGAGTAAGGGGGAGGGTTAGGGTTAGGGTTAGGGTTAAGTTTAGGATTTGGTTCAGGGTGAGGGTGAGTGTGTGTGTTAGGGTTAGGATTAGGGTTAGGGTTAGGGTTAGGCTGAGTGTGAGGTTGAGGGTGAGGGTTAGGGTTAGGGTGAGGGTTAGGTTTTGGGTTATGTTTAGGGTTAGGGTGAGGGTTAGGGTAAGGGTTATGGTGAGGGTGAGGTTTACGGTTAGAGTTAGAGTTAGGGTGAGGCTGAGATTGATGTTTAGGTTTAGTGTTAGAGTTAGGGTTAGGGTGAGGGTTAGGTTGAGGTTGAGGGTTAGGCTTAAGTTTAGGATTAGGATTAGCATATGGGTTAGGGTGAGTGTGAGGGTTATAGTTAGGGTTAGGCTTAGGGTTAGGCTGAGGGTGAGGTTGAGAGTCAGGGTCAGGGTTAGGTTTACGGTGAGAGTTAGGGTTTGGTTAAGTTTAGGGTTAGGGTGAGGGTTAGGGTTAGATTTATGGTGAGCTTGAGTGTTACGGTTAGGTTGAGGCTTAGGGTTAGGATTAGGGTTAGGGTAAGGGTTAAGATTAGGGTTAGGGTGAGGGTAAGGATGAGGATTAGGGATAGGGTGACGGCTAGGTTGAGGGTGAGGTTTAGGGTTAGTGTTAGATTAAGGATTAGGGTTAGAGTTAGGCTTAGGGTGAGGGTTAGTTTGAGGGTTAGGTTTATGGTGAGGATGAAGGTTAGGGTTAGGGTGAGGATGATGGTAAGGGTAAAGGTGAGGTTTACACTGCGGGTGAGGGTTAAGATAAGGGTGAGGGTTAGGGTTAGGTTTAGGGTTAGTGTAAGGGTTAGTGTTAGGTATAGGATGAGGGTTAGATTGAGGATTAGTGTTAGGGTTAGTGTGAGGTTTAGGGTGAGGATGAGGGTCAGGTTTAGGGTGAGGGTGAGAGTTAGAATTAAGGTTAGGGTGAGGGCTAGGGTAAGGGTGAGGGTTAGGGTTAGTGTGAGGTTTAGTGTAAGCCTTAGGATTAGAGTTTGGGTGAGGGAGACTTTTAGGATTATGGTTAGGGTTAGGGTTAGCTTTAGGATTAGTGTTATTGTTAGGGTTAGGGTTAGAGTTATGGTGAGGGTGAGGGTGATGGTCAGGGTGAGGATTAGGATTAGGGTTAGAGTGAGGTTTAGGTTTAGGGTTAGGATTAGGGTTATGGTGAGGGTGAGGTTTAAGGTTAGATTTAGGGTTAGTTGGAGGGTTCGGTCGAGGGTTAGTGTTAGGGTTAGTTTAAGGGTTAAGGTTGGAGTTGAGTTTTAACGTTATGATTAGGGTTTGGGTTAGGATTAGGGTGAGGGTGATGGTGAGTGTGAGGGTTAGGGTTAGGGTTAGGCTTAGGCTTAGGATTAGTCAGAGAGTGAGGTTGGGGGTAAGGATTAGGTTTAGGGTGATGGTTAGGGTTAGGATTAGGGTTAGGGTGAGGGCTAGCGTGAGGGTGAGGCTTAGCTAAGGGTTAGGCTTAAGCTTAGGCTTAGGGTTAGGCTGAGCATGAGATTGACGGTGATGGTTAGGGTTAGGGTGATGGTTAGGTTTACGGTTAGGGTGTGTGTTAGGATGAGGTTTAGGGTTAGGGTGAGGGTTAGGGTGAGGATGATGGTAAGGTTAAAGGTGAGGCTTAGGCTGAGGGTGAGGGTTACTGTAAGGGTCAGGGTTAGGGTTACGTTTAGGCTTAGGGTTAGGGTTAGGGTGAAGTGTAGGTTTAGGGTTAAGGTTAGGGTGAGGGTGAGGTTTAGGGTTAGAGTTAGGGTTAGGATGAGGCTGAGTTTGAGGGTTAGGGTTAGGGTTACTGTTTGAGTTAGGGTTAGCATGAGGGTTAGGTTCAGTGTGATGGTTACACTTAGGGTTAGGATTAGGTTTAGGGTAAGGGTTAGGAGAGTGTGACTGTTTGGGTTAGGGTAAAGTTTAGGCTTAGGGTTAGTCTAACAGAGAGGGTGAGGGTGAGGGTTAGGGTTCGGGTGAGTTAGGGTTAGGGTTAGGGTGAGAGTTAGGGTTCGGTTAAGTTTAGGGTTAGGGTGAGGGTTAGGGTTAGGGTTATGGTGAACGTGAGGGTTAGGGTTAGGTTGAGGGTTAGATTTAGGTTTAGGGTTAGGGTGAGGCTGAGGATGAGGATTAGGGTTAGAATTAGGGTTAGGATGAGGGCTAGAGTGAGGGTGAGGGTTAGGGTTAGTGTTAGATTAAGGTTTAGGTTTGGGTTAGGGTTAGGGTGAGGGTTAGCTTGAGGGTTAGGGTTACAGGGAGGGTGAGGTTTAGGGTTAGGGTGAGGGTTAGGGTTAGGATTACGGTTAGGGTGAGGGGGAGTGTTAGGATTAGGGTTAAGTTTAGGGTTAGGGTTAGGTTTATGGTTAGGTTAGTGTTGTTGTTAAGGTTTGGGTTACAGTTATGGTGAGGTTGAGGGTGAGGGTGAGGGTTAGGGTTAGGGTTAGGGTGAGGTTTAGGGTTAGGTTTAGGATTAGGGTTAGGATGAGGGTGAGGTTTAGTGTTAGATTTAGGGTTAGTTGGAGGGTTAGTTCGAGAGTTGGGGTTAAGTTTTGTATTAGGGTTAAAGTTTGAGTGAGGCTTAGATTGAGGTTTAGGGTTATGTTAGTGTTAGGTTTAGGATAAGGTGAGGTGAAGGTGAGTGTGAGGGTTAGGATTAGGGTTAGGCTTAGGCTGAGAGTGAGGGTGGAGGTAAGGATTAGGTTTAGGGTGATGGCTAGGGTTAGGGTTAGGGTGAGGGTTAGGATGAGGGTTAGGGTTAGGATTAGGATTAGAGTGAGGGCTAGGGTGAGGGGGAGGGTTAGGGTAAGTGTTAGGCTTAGGCTTAGGGTTAGGCTGAGCATTAGGTTGAGGGTTAGGTTCAGGGTTAGAGTTAGGGTATGGTTTAGGATTTGTGTGAGGGTTAGGGTTAGTGTGAGGGTTAGTGTTAGAGTTAGGGTGAGGGTAAGTGTTAGGATGAGGGGTAGGCTTAGGGTGAGGGTTATGTTTAGGTTGAGGGTTAGGGTTAGTGTTAGGGTTATTGTTAGGTTTAGGGTTAGGGTTTCGGTTACGGTGAGGATGAGGGTTAGGGTGAGGGTTAGGGTCAGGTTTAGTGTTAGGGTTAGAGTTAGAGTTAGGATTAGGTTGAGGATGACGTTTAGGGTTAGAGTTAGGTTGGGTGTTAGGGTTAGGGTGAACGTTAGGGTTAGGGTTAGGCTTAAGCTTAGGCTGATCATGAGGGTGAGGGTAAGGGTTCAGGTTAGGGTGAGGTTTAGTGCTAAGGTTAGGGGAGTGTTAGGATGAGTGTCAGAGTTAGTGTTCGGGTTAAGTTTAGGGTTAGGTTGAGGGTTAGAGAAAGGGTTACAATGAGGGTGAAGGTTAGGTTTAGGTTGAGGGTTAGGGTTAGCATTAGGGTTAGGGTGAGGGTTAGGGTGAGGATTAGAGTTAGGGTAAGGTTTAGCTTGGGGGTGATGGTAAGGGTAAATGTGAGGGTTAGGGTGAGGGTGAGGGTTACAGTGGGGTGAGGGTTAGGGTTTAGGTGCGGGTTAGGGTTAGGGGAAGGGTGTGGGTGAGTGTTAGTTTGAGGATTAGTGTTAGTTTTAGTGTGAGGCTTAGGGTGAGGGTTAGGGTTAGGGTGAGGGCTAGGGTCAGGGTGAGGGTTAGGTTTAGTTTTAGGGTGAGGTTTAGGGTTAGGGTGATGGTTAGGGTTAGTGTGAGGGTTAGTGTTAGGGTTAGGGTTAGGGTTAGGGTGAGGGTAAATGTTAGGGTGAGGGTTAGGGTTAGGGTGAGCGTTATGGTTAGGTTGAGGGTTAGGGTTAGGTTTATTGTTAGGTTTAGGGTTAGGGTTAGGGTTACGGTTACGGTGAGGGTGAGGGTGAGGGTTAGGGTTAGGGTTAGGATGAGGTTTAGGTTTAGGGTTATGGTGAGGGTGAGTGTTAGGGTTAGGGTTAGAGTTAGGTTGAGGGTAAATGCTAAGGTGAGGGTTAGGGTTAGGGTGAGCGTTATGGTTAGGTTGAGGGTTAGGGTTAGGTTTATTGTTAGGGTTAGGGTTAGGGTTACGGTTACGGTGAGGGTGAGTGTGAGGGTTAGGGTTAGGGTTACGATGAGGTTTAAGTTTAGGGTTAGGGTTAGAGTTAGGGGTAGGGTGAGAGCGAGGTTTACGGTTAGAGTTAGGGTTACTGTTAGGGTTAGGGCTAGGATGAGTGTTTGGGTTAGAGTTAGGCTTAGGCTTAGGCTTAGGCTTAGGCCGAGCAACAGGGTGAGGGTTAGGTTTAGGGTTAGGATTAGGATTAGGGAAAGGGTTAGGGTTAGGTTTAGGATTAGGCTTAGGGTTAGGTTGAGAGTGAGGGTGAGGTTGAGGGTTAGGGTTTGGGTGAGGTTTAGAGTTAGGGTTAGGGTGTGAGTTAGGGTTCGGTTAATTTTAGGGTTAGTGTTAGGGTAAGGGTTACAGTGAGGGTTAAGGATAGGGTTAGGTTGAGCGTTAGAGTTAGGGTTAGGGTGAGGGTGAGGGTGAGGTTTAGGGTTAGTTTTAGGGTGAGGCTTAGGATGAAGGTTAGGGTTAGTATTAGGATTAGGGTGAGGGCTAGGGTTAGGGTGAGGTTTAGGCTTAAGATTAGGGTGAGCTTTAGGGTTAGGTTTAGGGTTAGGGTTAGGGTGAGGGTGAGGTTTAAGATTAGAGTTAAGGTTAGGGTGAGGATGAGATTGAGGGTTAGTGTTAGGGTCATTGTTAGAGTTAGGGTTACCGCGATGGTTAGGGTGAGGTTAAGCGTTCACCTTCGTGTAAGGATTAGGTTTAGGGTAAGGTTTTGGGTGAGTGTGAGGGTTAGGGTTAGGGTGAGAGTTAGGGGTAGGGTTACGGTCAGAGTTAAGGTTCGAGTTAAGTTTACGGTTAAGGTGAGGGTTAGGCTTAGGGTTAAGGTGAGCGTGAGGATTAGGGTTAGGTTGAGGGTTAGGTTTAGGCTTAGGATTAGGGTGAGGTTTAGGGTTAGGGTTATGGTGAGGGTTAGGATGAGGATTAGGGTTAGGATTAGGTTTAGGGTGAGCACTAGGGTGATGGTGAGGATTAAGGTTAGTGTTTGGGTGAGATTTAGTCTAAGGATTAGGGTTAGGGTGAGGGTAAGGATGAGGTTTAGGGTTACAGTGAAGGTGAGGTTTAGGGTTAGGGTGAAGGTTAGGGTTAGGATTAGGGTAAGGATGATGGTGAGTTTTAGGGTTAGATTTAGGGTTAGGGGGAGGGTTAGTTCCAGGGTTAGGGTTAGGATTAATGTTAGGGTTAAGGTTAGGGTGAGGGTTAGGTTGATGTTTAGGGTTAGGGTCAGGTTTAGGGTTAGGATATTGGTTAGGGTTAAGGTATGTGAGGGTTTGGGTTAGGGTTAGGCTTAGGGTTAGGATTATGCTGAGGGTGAGGGTGGGAGTGAGGATTAGGGTTAGGGTGATTGTTAGGGTTAGGGTGAGGGTTAGGATGAGGGATAGCATTAGGATTAGGTTTAGGCTGAGGCCTAGTGTGAGGGTGAGGGTTAGAGTAAGTGTTAAGCCTAGGCTTAGGGTTAGGCTGAGCATGAGGTTGAGGGTGAAGTTTAGGATTAGGGTTTGGCTTAGGCTTAGGGTTAGGCTGAGAGTGAGGGTGAGTGTGAGGGTTAGGTTTAGGTGAGGGTTTGGGTTAAGGTTAGGGTGAGAGTTAAGGTTCGGTTAAGTATAGGGTTAGGGTGAGTGTTAGGTCTAGGATTAGTGTGAGGGTGAGGGCTCGGGTGATGGTGAGGGTTAGGGTTAGTGTTAGGGTAAGTTTTGGCTAGATTTAGGGTTTCAGTTAGGGTTAGGATGAGGCTTAGGGTTATGGTGAGGGTGAGGGTTAGGGTTAGGTTGAGGGTTTGGGTAAAGATTATGGTTAGGGTGAGGGTGAGTGTTAGGATTATGGTGAGGGTTAGGGTTAGGTTTAGGGTTAGGATTAGTGTTATTGTTAGTGTTAGGGTTAGAGTTATGGTGAGGGTGAGTGTGAGGGTTAGGTTTAGTGTTAGGGTGAGGTTTAGGGTTAGGGGTAGGATTAGGGTGAGGGTGAGCGTGAGGTTTAGGGTTAGATTTAGGGTCAGTTGGAGGGTAAGTTCGAGCGTTATTGTTAGGGTTAGTGTTAGGGTTAAGGTTAGGGTGAGGGTTAGGTTGAGGTTTAGGGTTAGGGTTAGGGTTATGATTAGGGTTAGGGTGAGGGTGAGTGTGAGGGTTAGGGTTAGGCTTAGGCTTAGGCTTAGGGTTAGGCTGAGGGTGAGCTTGGGGGTGAGGATTAGGGTTAGAGTGATTGTTAGTGTTCGAGTTAGGGTGTTAGGGTTAGAATGAGGGTTAGGGTTAGGCTTAGGGTTAGGGTGAAGGCTAGGGTCAGGGTGAGGGTTATGGTAAGGGTAAGGGTAAGGCTTAGGCTTGGGGTTAGGCTGACCATGAGGTTTAGGGTGAGGGTTAGGGTTAGGGATAAGTTGAGGTTTAGTGTTAGGGTTAGGGTTAGAGTTAGGGTTAGGGTCAGGGTGAGGTTTAGGTGTAGGGTTAGGGTCAGGGTGAGGGTTAGGGTTCGGGTGAGGGTTAGGGTGGGGGTGACGGTAAGCGTAAAGGTGAGGGTTAGGCTGAGGTTGAGTGTTATATTAAGGGTGAGGGTTATGTTTAAGATGAGGGTTAAGGTTAAGGTTAGGGTGATGGTGTGGGTTAGATTAAGGATTATTGTTATGATTAGTGTGAGGTTTAGGTTGAGGACGAGGGTTAGGGTTAGGGTGAGGGGTAGGGTGAGGATGAGGATGAGGTTTATATTGAGGACTAGAGTTAGGGTTAGTGTGAGGTTTAGGGTGAGGATGAGGTTTAGGGTTAGGGTTAGGTTTAGGATTAATGTTAAGGTTAGGCTTATGTTGAGGGTTAGGGTGGGGGTGAGGCTTAGGGTTAGTGGTAGGATTAAGATTAGGATTAGGGTTTGGGTTAGGGTTAGGGTGAGGGTTAGGTTGACGGTTGGGGTTAGGGTTAGTGTCAGGGTTAGGGTTAAGGTTAGGGTGAGGGTTAGTTTGAGGCTGAGCTTTAGGGCTAGGGTTATGGGAAGGGTTAGGATGAGGGTTAGGGTTAGGATTAGGGTTAGGGTGAGGGCTAGGTTGAGGGTGAGGTTTAGTTTTCGGATTAGGGTGAGGTTTAGGGTTAGGGTTAGAGTTAGGGTAAGGTTGAGGTTTAGGTTTAATTAGGGTAAGGGTGATGCTGAGGTTGAGGGTTAGGTTTAGGGTTAGGGTTAGATTTAGGGATAGGGTGATTGTTAGGTTTGTGGTGATGGTGAGGGTGAGGGTTAGGCTTAGGCTTATGGTTAGGATTAGGATTATGGTAAGTTTAGGGTGATTGTGATGGTTAGGGTTAGGCTTAGGCTTAGGCTTAGGGTTAGTTTGAGAGTGAGGCTGAGGGTGAGCGTTAGGGTTAGGGTGAGGGTTAGGGTTAGGATTAGGGTTAGGGTGACGGCTAGGGTGAGGTTGAGTGTTAGTGTTAGTGTTAGGGAAAGGTTTAGGGTTAGGGTTAGTTTTTGGGTTAGGGTTATGATGAGGGTTAGGGTTACAGTGAGGGTGAGGGTTAGGTTTAGTTTGAGGTTTAGGGTTAAGATTATGGTTAGGGTGAGGGTGAGTTTTAGGATTAGGGTTAGGGTTAGGGTTAGGTTTAGGGTTAGGATTAGTGTTATTGTTAGGGTTAGGGTTAGAGTTATGGTGAAGGGGAGGGGGAGGGGGAGGGGGAGGGTTAGGGTTAGGATTAGGGTGAGGTTTAGGGTTAGGTTTAGGGTTAGGGTTAGGGTGAGGGTGAGGTTTAGGGTTAGAGTTAGGGTTAGGGTAAGCCTGAGGTTGAGGGTTAGGGTTAGGGTTAGTGTTAGAGTTAGGGTTACGATGAGGGTTAGGTGGAGTGTGAGGCTTAGGGTTATTATTAGGAATAAGATTAGGGTAAGGATTAGTGTGTGTGTGATGGTTAGGGTTAGGTTTAGGTTTAGGGTTAGGGTTAGGATGAAGGTGAGGGTTCAGTTTAAGTTTGGGTTAGGGTGAGGGTTAGGGTTAGGGTTACAGTGAGCATGAGGGTTAGGGTTAGTTTGAGGGTTAGTCTAGGCTTAGGATTAGGGTGATGGTTAAGGTTAGGCTTAGGGTGAGGGTGAGGATGAGGATTAGGGTTAGGATTAGGGTTAGGGTGAGGGCTAGGGTTAGAGTGAATATTAGGGTTAGTGTTTGGGTGAGGTTTAGGTGTAGGGTTAGGGTTAGGGTGAGAGTTAGGATGAGGAATAGGGTTACAGTGAGGGTGAGGGTTAGGGTAATGGTGAGGGTTAAGATTAGAATTTGGGTTGTGTTGAGGGTGAATTTTAGGGTTAAATTTAGTGTTAGGGGGAAGGTTAGGACGAAGGTTAGGGTTAGTGTTAGGGATAAGGTAAGGGTGAGGGTTAGGTTGAGGTTTAGGGTTAGGGTTAGGTCTAGGGTTAGGGTAAGGGTGAGGGTATGTGAGGGTTAGGGTTAAGCTTAGAGTTAGGGTAGGTATGAGAGTGAGGGTGCGGGTGAGGATTAGGGTTAGGGTGATGGTTAGGGTTAGGCTTAGGGTGAGGGTTAGGATGAGGGATAGGGTTAGAATTAGGGTTCGCGTGAGGGCTAGGATGAGGATGAGGTCAAGAGTAAGGGTTAGGCTTAGGCTTAGGTTTAGGCTGAACGTGAGTTTGAGGGTGAAGGTAGGGTTAGGGTGAAGGTTAGGTTTACAGTTTTGGTGAGGGTTAGGGTTAGTGTGAGGGTTCGTGTTAGTGTTAGGGTTAGTTTTAGGGTGAGGGTACGTGTTGGGGTGAGAGTTAATGTTAGGGTGAGTTTTATGTTTAGGGTGAGGGTTAGGGTTAGGGTTAGGGTTATTGTTTAGGTTAGGGTTCGGTTAAGTTTAGGGTTAGGAAGAGGGCTAGGTTTAGGGTTAGGGTTAGGGTGAGGTTTAGGGTTAGGCTTAGGGTTAGGGTGAGGCTGAGGGTTTGGGTTAGGGTTAGGGTTACGGTGAGGGTGAAGGTGAGGTTTAGGGTTAGGGTGAGGTTTAGGGTTATGGTTAGGGTTAGTGTGAGGGTGAGGGTGAGGTTTAGGGTTAGAGTAAGGGTTAGGGTTAGGGTAAGGGTGAGGGTTATGGTTAGGGTTAGTGTAAGGTTTAGGGTGAATGTTAGGATGAGGGTTAAGTTTATGGTTTTGTGAGGTTTAGTGTTCGGGTGAGGGTGAGGGTTAGAGTTAGGTTTAGGGTGAGGTTTAGGATTAGGATTAGGGTTAGGATTAGGGTTAGGTTGAGGGCTAGGGTGAGGGTGAGGTTTAGGGTTAGTTTTTTTGTGAGGTTAGGGTGAGGGTGAGGGTTAGGATGAGGGTGAGGGTTACAGTGAGGGTGAGGGTTAGGGTTAGGGTGAGGGTTAGGCTTAGGATTTGGGTTAGGGTGATGGTGAGTTTTAGGGTTAGATTTAGGGTTAGATTTAGGGTTAGGGGGAGGTTTAGGTCGAAGATTAGGGTTAGGATTAGTGTTAGGGTTAAGGTTAGGTTGAGGGTTAGGTTGACGTTTAGGGTTAGGGTTAGGGTTAGGGTTAGGATTAGGATTAGGGTTAGGGTATGTGAGGGTTAGGGTTAGGTTTAGGGTGAGAGTTAGGGTTCGGTTAAGTTTAGGGTTAGGGTGAATGTTACGGTAAAGGTTACAGTGAGGATGAGGGATAGGGTTAGGTTGAGGGCTAGGGTTAGGATTAGGGTTAGGGTGAGGGTGAGGGTGAGGGTTAGTGTTAGTGTTAGGGTGAGGCTTAGGATGAGGTTTAGGGTTAGGATTAGGGTTAGGGTGAGGGTTAGGTTTAGTGTGAGGTTTAGGGTTAGGGTTAGGGTGAGATTTAGTGTTAGGTTTAGGGTTAGGGTTAGGGTGAGGGTGAGGTTTAAGGTTAGAGTTAAAATAGGGTGAGGCTGAGGGTGAGGGTTAGTGTTAGAGTCAGTGTTAGAGTTTGGGTTATGGTGAGGGTTAGGATGAGGATTAGGGTAAGGATTAGGGTTAGGGTGAGGGCTAGTTTGAGTGTGAGGATTAGAGTTAGTGTTTGAGTGAGGTTTAGGTTTGGGTTAGGATTAAGGTTTGGATGAGGGGGAGGTGTAGGATTAGATTTAGGGTTAGATGTAGGGTTAGGTTGAGCGTTAATGTTAGGGTTAGTGTGAGGGTTAAGGTTAGGGTTAGGTTTAGGTTGAGGATTAGTGTGATGGGTAGAGTGAAATTTAGGGTTTAGGATGAGGTTTAGGGTTAGGGTTAGGGTTAGGATTAATGTTAGGGTTAGGCTTAACTTGAGGGTTTGGGATAGGGTGAGATTTAGGGTTAGGGTTAGGATTAGGATTAGGGTTAGGGTTAGGGTGAGCGATGCGATGATGGTTAGGTTTAGGGATAGGGTTAGGCTTAGTGTTAGGCTGAGGGTGAGGGTGAGGGTGAGGGTTACGGTTAGGGTGAGGGTTAGGTTTAGGGTTAGGTTGAGAGTTAGGGTTCAGGTTAAGTTTAGGGTTAAGTGAGGGTTAGTGTAACGGTTACAGTGAGGGTGAGGGTTCGGGTTAGAATGAGGGTTAGGGTTAGGGTTAGGGTGAGGGTGAGGGTGAGTTTTAGGGTTAGTGTTAGGATGGGGGTTGGGGTTAGGATTAGGGTTAGAGTGAGGGCTAGGTTGAGGGTGAGGTTTAGGGTTAGGATTAGGGTGAGGTTTAGGGTTAGGTTTAGGGTTAGGGTAGCCTGAGGTTGAGGGTTAGGGTTAGGGTTAGTGTTAGAGTTAGGGTTACGATGAGGGTTAGGGTGATTGTGAGGGTTAGGGTTATTTTTAAGAATAGGATTTGGGTAAGGGTTAGTATGAGTGTGAGGGTTAGGGTTATGTTTAGGTTTACCCTTAGGGTTAGGCTGAGGGTGAAGGTGAGGGTAAGGGTTAGGGTTAGGGTGAGAGTTAGGGGTATCGTTAGGGTGAGGGTTAGGGTTCGGTTTAAGTTTAGGGTTAGGGTGAGGGTTAGGGTTAGGTTTACAGTGAGCATGAGGGATAGGGTTAGGTTGAGGGTTAGGGTAGGTTTAGGATTAGGGTGAGGGTTAGGGTTAGGCTAAGGGTGATGTTTAGGATGAGGATTAGCGTTAGGGTTAGGGTTAGGGTGAGGGCTAGGGTGAGGGTGATGGTTAGGGTTAGTGTTTGGGTGATGTTTAGGTTTAGGTTTAGGGTTAGGGTGAGGGTTTTGAGCGTTAGGGTTACAGTGAGGTTGAGGGTTAGGGTAAGGATTAGGGTTAGGTTTAGGATTTGAGTTGTTGTGAGGGTGAGTTTTAGGGTTAGATTTAGTGTTAGGGCGAAGGTTAGGTCGAGGGTTAGGCTTAGTGTTAGGGATAAGTTTAGGGTGACGGTTAGGTTGAGGTTTAGGGTTAGGGTTAGCGTAAGGGTGAGAGTATGTAATGGTTATGGTTAAGCTTAGGGTTAGGGTTAGGCTGAGGGTGAGGGTGCAGGTGAGGATTAGGGTTAGGGTGATGGTTAGGGTTAGGCTTATGGTTAGGGTTAGGATGAGGGATAGGGTTAGGATTAGGGTTAGGGTGAGGGCTAGGTTGAGGGTGATTGTTAGAGTAAGGGTTAGGCTTAGGCTTAGGTTTAGGCTGAGTGTGAGTTTGAGGGTGAAGATAGGGTTAGGTTGATGTTTAGGTTTAGGGTTAGGGTGAGGGTTACGGTTAGTGTGAGGGTTAGTGTTAGGGTTAGGGTTAGTGTTAGGGTTAGGTTACGGTTAGGTGAGGGTGAGGGTAAGGGTTAGGGTTAGGGTTAGGGTGAGGTTTAGGTTTATGGTTAGGGTTAGGGTGAGACTGAGGGTTTGGGTTAGGGTTAGAGTTCGTGTTATTATTTGGGTTATGGTTAGTGTTATGTTGAGGTTGACTGTGAGGGTTAGGGTTATGGTGATTTTTAGGGTTATGGTTAGGGTTAGCGTGAGGGTGAGGGTGAGGTTTAGGGTTAGAGTAAGGGTTAGGGTGATGGTTAGGGTGAGGGTTAGGGTTAGGGTTAGTGTAAGGGTTTTGGTGAGGATTAGGATGAGTGTTAAGTTTAGGGTTTGGGTGAGGTTTAGGGTTTGGGTTACAGTGAGGGTTAGGATTAGAGTTCGTGTTATTATTTGGGTTAGGGTTAGTGTTATGTTGAGGGTGACTGTGAGGGTTAGGGTTATGGTGATTTTTAGGGTTAGGTTGAGGGTTAAGATGAGGATTAGGGTTAGGATTAGGGGTAGGGTGAGGGTGAGGGTTAGGGTTAGTGTTTGGGTGAGGTTTAGGGTTAGGGTTAGGGTTAGGGTGAGGGTTAGTATGAGGGTGAGGGTTACAGTGAGTGTGAGGGTTAGGGTTAGGGTGAGGGTTAGGGTTAGTATTTGGGTTAGGGTGATGGTGAGTTTTTTGTTTAGATTTAGGGTTGGGGGAGGGTTAGGTCGAGGGTTAGGGTTAGGATTATTGTTAGGGTTAAGGTTAGGTTGAGGGTTAGGTTGATGTTTAGGGTTAGGGTTAGGATTAGGGTTAGGGTTAGGGTATGTGAGGGTTAGGGTTAGGGTTAGGCTTAGGGTTAGGGTTATGCTGAGGGTGAGGGTGGGGGTGAGGATTATGGTTAGGGTGATGGTTGGGGTTAGGGTTAGGGTGAGGGTTAGCATGAGGGATAGGGTTAGGATTAGGGTTCAGGTGAGGGCTAGCGTGAGGGTGAGGGTTAGAATAAGTTTAGGCTTAGGCTTAGGGTTTGGCTGAGCATGAGCTTGAGGGTGAGGGTTCGGGTTAGGGTGAGGTTTAAGGTTAGGGTGAGGATTAGGATGATGTTTAGGATTAGGGTGAGGTTTAGGGTGAGGATGATGGTGAGGCTAATGATGAGGTTTAGACTGAGGTTGAGGTTTAAAATAAGGGTGAGATTTAGGGTTAGGTTTATGGTTATGGTTAGAGTTAGGGTGAGGGTTAGATTGAGGATTTGTGTTAGGGTTAGTGTGAGGTTTAGGGTGAGGTTGAGTTTTAGGGTTAGGGTTAGGGTTAGGATTAATGTTATGGTTAGGGTTAAGGTGAGGATTAGGGTGAGGGTGAGGTTTAGGGTTAGTGTTAGTACTAGGATTAGGGTTAGGGTTAGGGATAGGTTTAGGCTTAATGTTAGGCTGAAGGTGAGGGTGAGGGTGAGGGTTAAGGTAAGGGTGAGTGTTAAGGGTAGGGTTAGGGTGAGAGTTAGGGTTCGGGTTAAGTTTATGGCTAGGCTGAGGGTTAGATTTAGGGTTACAGTGAGCATGAGGGTTAGGGTTAGGTTGAGGGTTAGGATTAGGCTTAGGATTAGGGTGAGGGTTAGGTTTAGGGTTAGGATCAGGGTTAGGATGAGGATTGGGGTTAGGGTTAGGGTTAGGATGAGGGCTAGGGTGAGGGTGAGTTTTAGGGTGAGTGTTTGGGTGATGTTAAGGTTTATGGTTACATTTAGGGTGAGGGTATGTGAGGGTTAGGTTTAGGGTTAGGGTTAGGCTGAGGTTGAGGGTGGGGGTGAGGATCAGCGTTAAGGTGATTGTTAGGGTTAGGGTTAGGGTGAGGGTTACAATGTGGGATAGGTTTAGGATTAGGGTTAGAGTGAGGGCTAGGGTGAGGGTGAGGGTTAGAGTAAGGATTAGGCTTAGGCGTAGGGTTAGGCTGAGCGTGAGGTTGAGTGTGAGGGTTAGGGTTAGGGTGATGGTTAGGTTTATGGTTAGGGTGAAGGTTAGGATGAGGTTTAGGGTTAGGGTGAGGATGATGGGAAGGGTAAAGGTGAGGTTTAGGCTGAGGGTGAGGGTTAAGGTAAGGGTGAGGGTTAGGGTTAGGTTTAAGGTTAGGGTTAGGGTTAGCGTGAGGGTTAGATTGAGGATTAAGGTTAGGGTTAGTGTGAGGTTTAGGGTGAGGATGAGGGTTAGGGTTAGGGTGAGGGTGAGGGTTAGAATTAGGGTTAGGGTGAGAGCTAGGGTAAGGGTGTGGGTTAGAATAAGGGTTAGGGTTAGGGTGAGGTTTTAGATTAGTGGGAGGGTTAGTGTTAGTGTGAGGGTTAGTGTTAGGGTTAGTGTTAGTGTTAGAGTGATGGTAAGGGTTAGGGTGCGGGTTAATGTTAGGGTGAGAGTTATAGTTAGGGAGAGGGTTAGGGTTAGGATTAGGGTGAGGTTCAGTGTTAGGGTTAGTGTTAGAGTTAGGGTTAGAGTGAGGGTGAGGTTTAGGGTTAGAGTTAGGGTAAGGGTGAGGCTGAGGTTGAGGGTTAGTCGTAGGGTTACTGTTAGGGTTAGGGTTAGGTTGAGGGTTTATGTGAGGGTGAGGGTGATGGTGAGTGTTAGGATTAGGTTTAGGACTGGGATTAGGGTAAGGTTTAGGGTGAGTGCGAGGGTTAGGTTTAGGGTTAGGCTCAGGCTTAGGCTTAGGGTTAGGCTGAGAATGAGGGTGATGTTGAGGGTTAGGTTTTGGTTTAGGGTGAGAGTTAGGTTTCGGTTAAGTGTTAATGATAGGGTTAGGGTGAGTGTTAGGATGAGAGTTAGGATTAGGATTAAGGTTAGGTTTAGGGCTAGGGTGAGGGTGAGGGTTACGGTGATGGTTAGGTTAACTGTTAGGGTGAGGGTTAGGATGAGGTTTAGGGTTAGGGTGAGGGTTAGGGTGAGGATGATGGTAAGTGTAAAGGTGAGGTTTAGGCTGAGGGTGAGGATTAAGATACTGGTGAGTGTTAGGGTTAGGTTTAGGGTTAGGGTAAGGGTTAGTGTTAGGGTGAGGGTGAGGTTGAGATTGAGGATTAGAGTTAGGGTTAGTATGAGGTTTAGGGTGAGGATGAGGGTTAGGGTTAGGGTGAGGGTGAGCGTTAGAATTAGGGTTAGGGTGAGGGCTAGGATGAGGGTGAGGATTAGGGTTAGGGTTAGGGTTAGGGTGAGGTTTAGGATTAGGGTGAGGGTTAGGGTTAGTGTGAGGGTTAGTGTTAGGGTGAGGATAAGTGTTAGGTTGCGGGTTAGGGTTAGGGTGCGGGTTATGTTTAGGGTGAGGTTTAGGGTTAGGGTTAGGGTTATTGTTAGGTTTCGGGTTAGGGTTATGGTTACGGTGAGGGTGAGGGTGATGGTTAGAATTACAGTGAGGTTTAGTGTTAGGGTTAGGGTTAGAGTAAGGGTTAGGTTGAGGGTGATGTTTAGTGGTACATTTAGGGTAAGAATGAGGGTTAGGGTTAGGGTACGGGTAAGCGTGGGGGTGATGGTAAGGGTAAAGGTGAGGGTTAGGCTGAGGGTGAGGGTTACCGTAAGTGTTCGTGTTAGGGTTAGTGTGAGGGTTAGTGTTAGTGTTAGGGTGAGGTTGAGGGTTAGATTCAGGATTAGTGTTAGGGTTAGTGTGAGGTTTATGGTGAGGATTAAGGTTAGGTTAGGATGAAGGCTTTGGTGAGGATGAGGGTTAGAGTTTGTGTTAGGGGGAGATTTAGGGTTAGGGTGATATTTAGGGTTAGTTTGAGGGTTAGTGTTAGGGTTAAGGTTAGTGTTAGTGTGAGGGTAAGTGTTAGGGTGAGGGTTAGGTTTAGAGTGAGGGTAATGGTTAGGGTGAGGGATAGGGTTAGGATAAGTGTAAGGGTGAGGGCTAGGCTGAGGGTTAGGGTGAGGGTTAGGGTTAGGGATAGGGTTAGGTTTAGGATTAGGTTTAGGGTGGGGACGAGTGTGAGGGTTAGGATTAGGGTTTGGGTTAGGCTTAGAGTTAAGATGAGGGATAGGTTTAGGGTTTGGGTTAGGGTTAGGGTGAGGCTGAGGATTAGGGTTAGATTTAGGGTTAGGTTTAGGGTTAGTGTTAGTGTTAGGGTTAGTGTTAGTGTTACAGTGAGGGTTGGGGTTAGGGTTAGGCTTCGGCTTAGGCTTAGATTTAGGGTGAGGGTTAGGATGACGATTAGGTTTTTGATTAGGGTTAGGGTGAGGGCTATGTTGAAGGTGAGGTTTAGGGTTAGTGTCAGGGTAAGGTTTAGCTTTAGGGTTAGGGTGAGGGTGAGGGTGAGGTTTGGGTTAGGGTTAGGAGTAGGATTAGGATTAGTGTTAGGGTGAATGTGAGGGTTAAGGTTAGGGTGAGGTTTAGGGTTAGGATTAGGGTGAGTGTGAGGTTTAGGGTTAGGGTTAGGCTTAGAATTAGGCTGAGGGTGAAGGTGTGGGTTAGCGTTAGGTTTAGTGTTAGGGTGAGGTTTAGGGTTTGGGTTAGGGTTAGAGTTTGGGTTAGGGTGAGGCTGAGGTTTAGGGTTAGTGTTAGGGTTAGGGTGAGGCTGAGAATGAGGGTTAGGGTTAGGGTTAGTGTTAGGTTTTGGGTTAGTGTTAGGTTTAGGGTTAGGTTTAGGGGGAGGGTTAGGGTGAGGGTGAGGGTTAAGATTAGGATTAGGGTTAGGGTTAGGGTGAGTGTGAGGGTTAGGGTTAGGTTTAGGGTTATTCTTAGGGTTAGGCTGAGGGTGAGGGTGAGGGTGAGGTTTAGGGTTACGGTGAGGGCTAGGGTGAGGTTGAGGTTTAGGGTTAGTGTTAGGGTGAGGTTTCAGGTTAGGGTTAGGGTGAGTGTGAGGTACAGGGTTATAGTGAAGGTTAAGCTGAGGCTGAGGGTGAGGCTTAGGGTTAGGGTTAGGATTAGGATTAGTGTAAGGGTTAGGGTGAGTGTGAGTGTTTGGGTTAGGTTTAGGCTTAGGCTTACACTGAGGGTGAGGGTTAGGATGAGGGTTAGGGTTAGGATTAGGATTAGGGTGAGGGTTAGGTTAGTTTGAGGTTTAGTGTTAGGGTTAGGGTTATTGTTTGGATTAGTGTTAGGGTGAGGGTGAGGTTTATGGTTAGATTTAGGTTTAGTTGGAGGGTTAGGTCGAGGGTTAGGGTTAGGCTTAGTATTAGGATTAGGATTAGGCTGAGGGTGAGTTTGAGGTTTAGGGTTAGGGTTAGGGTTAGGTTTAGGATTAGGCTGAGGGTGAGGGTGGGGGTGAGGATTAGGGTTAGGGTGATGGTTATGGTTAGGGTTATGGTGAGGGTTAGTGTTAGTGTTAGGGTTAGAGTTAGGGTTAGGGTGAGGTTGAGGTTTAGGGGTAGAGTTATGGTTAGGGTGAGGGTTAGCGTTACAGTGAGGGTTAGTTTGAGGGTGACGGTAAGGGTAAACTTGAGGGTTAGGCTGAGAGTGAGGGTTACGGTAAGGGTAAGGGTTAGGGTTAGGTTTAGGGTGAGGTTTAGGGTGAGGGTGAGAGTTAGATTGAGTATTAGTGTTAGTGTTAGTGTGAAGTTTAGGGTGAGGATGAGGGTTAGGTTTAGGGTGAGTTCTAGGTAGAGGGTGAGGTTTAGGGTTAGGGTTAGGGTGAGGTTTAGGTATAGATTGATGTTTAGGGTTATTGTGAGGGTTAGTGTTAGTGTTAGGGTTAGTGTTAGGGTGAGGGTCAGTGTTAGGGTGAGGGTTAGGGTTAGGGTAAATGTTAGGGTGAGGGGTAGGGTTAGGGTGAGGGATATGGTTAAGGTGAGGGTTAGGGTTAGGTTTAGGATAATTGTTAGCATTAGGGATAGGGTTCCG
>NW_027203666.1:0-61703 GCF_024711535.1 Dipodomys merriami
TCACCCTCATATTAAACCTCACCCTAACCCTTACACTCACCCTAACCGTCAGGTTCACCCTCAGCATAACCTTAACCCTAATCCTAACCCTAACCCTCAACCTCACACTCACCCTAAACCTAAACCTAGCACTAAGCCTCACACTCACACTCACTCTCACACTCACCCTAAACTTAACCCTCACCCTAACACTATCCTAAACCTAACCCTCACCCTAACCCTAACCCTATCCCTAACACTCACACTCACCCTAACACTAAAACCCTAACCCTCACCCTAAAACTCACCCTAACACTCATGATAACCCTAACCCTCACTCTCACCCTAAACCTCAACCTAATGCTTATCCTCACCCTAACCCTCACCCTAACCCTAACCCTAACCCTCATCCTAACCCTAATCCTAACCTTAACCCTAACCCTCATCCTAAACCTAACCCTAACCATAAACCTCACGCTCACCCTCACTCTCACCCTAACCCTAACCCTAACTCTGATCCTAACCCTCACCCTCAATCCTCACCCTCAGCCTAATCCTCATCCGCACACTAACCCTCACCCTAACCCTTACCCTCATCCTAACCCTCACCCTCACCCTCAGCGTAACCCTAACCCTAATCCTAACCCTAACCCTCATCCTCAACCTCACTCTAAACCTAACCCTAACCCTAGGCTTCACCCTCACTCTCAACCTAACTCTCACCCTAACTCTTACCCTCAACCTAAACCTAACCCTAACCCTAACCCTCACACTAAATTACCCTCAGCGTAACCCTAAACCTCACCCTCATCCTAGCCCTCACCCGAACCCTAAACGTAACACTCACCCTCACACTTACCTTAACCCTAACCTTAACCATAAACCTAATCCTAAACTTAACCTTAACCTTCCCATCTAACCCTCAACCTAACCCCTACACAAACCCTCACTCTAACACGAACCCAAACCTTAACCCTCACCCTCACCCTAACCCTCAACCTAACACTTAATCTCACCATAACGTTAACCCTAAACCTAACCCTCAACCTCACCCTAAACCTAACCTTCACCCTAACTCTTACATCACCCTAAACTTCACCCAAAGCTAACCCTAACTGGAAACCTCAACTTAACCCTCACTCTCACCCTAACCCTAAACCTAACCCTAACCCTCACAGTAACCCTAACACTCACCCTAACCCTAACCGTACCCCTCACCCTAAGCCTCATCCTAACCCTAACCATAACCCTAACAATAACCCTAACCCTAAACCTCACCCTAACCCTAACACTAACCCTCACACTCATCCTCACCCTCACCATACCTGTAACCCTAACCCTAACACTAAAAATAACCATAAACCTTAACCTAATCCTAACCCTCACCCCCACCCTCACCCTAACCATAACCATAACACTAACCCTAACCGTACACCTCACCCTAACCGTAAACCTTACCATAACCCTAACGCTCACCGTAACCCTAACCCTATAGTTAACCCTAAACCGCACCCTAACCCTACCCTAACCCTCACCATCAACCTAGCCCTCACACTAACCCTAATCGTAACCCTAACACTCATCCTAAACTAACTCTAATGCTCACCCTCACCCTCAGCCTAAACCTAACACTAAGCTTAATCCTAACTCTAACCCTCACACTCAAACTCAATCTAACCCTAACCCTAAAACTAATCCTAACCCTAACCCTCACCCTAACCCTAAAACTAATCCTAACCCTAACCCTCACCCTAACCCTAACATTAACCCTAACTGTAACCCTAAACCTCACCGTCACCCTAAGCCTAAACCTAACCTTAACTCTAACCCTAAACGTAAACCTCACCCTAAACTTACCCTAAACCGAACCCTCACCCTCACCCTCACCGTAACCGTAACTCTAACCCTAGTGTAAAAATAACACTAACCCTAACCCTAACACTACCCCTAACCCTAAACCTAAACCTCACCCAAACCCAAACCCTAAACTCAGCCTCAGCCTCACCCTCACCGTAAAGTTAACCCTAACCCTAACCCTAACAATAACCCTAAACCTAACCCTAATCCTAACCCTCACCCTAACCCTAACCCTAACCCTAATCCTAACTCTCAACCTCATTGTAACCCTAACCCTAACTCTCACCCAAACACTAAACCTAACCCTAAACGTGATGTTTAGGTTCTCACTCTCATCATAAACGTAACCGTAAGTATAACCCCAACCCTAACAATAATCCTAAAACTAACCCTAATCCTAACCCTCACCCTTACCCTAAGACTAACACGAACCCTAATCCTCACCCTAACCCTAACCCTCAACATAACTGTAAACCTAACCCTAACCATCACACTAACCCTAACCCTAAACCTCACACTAACCCTAACACTAATCCATACCCTCATCCTAGCCCTAATCCTAAAACTAATCCTAACCCTAACCCTCACTCTAACCCTAACCCTAACACTAACCCTAACTCTCTCCCTAACCCTAATCCTAAAGATAACATTCACCCTAACCCTCACCCTACCCTAACCATAATCCTCACCCTCACCCTAGCTCTCAACCTAACCCTAATCCTAACCCTAACCCTCAACCTCACACTCAACCTAACCCTAACCCTCACCCTAAACCTAACCTCCATCCTAATTCTCACCCTAACCCTAACCCTATCCCTAAACCTCACCCAAAACCTCACCATCAACCTAACCCTAACCCAAACCCTAACCCTCAACCTAACCCTCACCCTAACCCTAACCCTAACCCTCACCCTCACCCTAACCCTAACCCTAACCCTAACCCTCACCTTCATTGTAACACTAACCCTAAACCTCACCCAAACCCTAACCCTCACCCTAACCCTTACCCTAACCCTAACCCTCAACATAACCATAACCTTAACCCTAACACTAAACCTAACCCTAACCCTAAATCTCACCCTAAACCTAACCCTCAACATAACCGTAAACCTAACCCTAACACTAACCCTAACCCTAACCCTAAACCTCACCCTAAACCTAACACTAACCCATACCCTCAACCTAGCCCTAACGCTAAAACCAATCCTAACCCTAACCCTCACTCTAACCTTAACCCTAACAGTAACCCTAACTCTCACCCTAAACCTAATCCTAAAGCTAACTCTCAACCTAACCCTCACCCTACCCTAACCATAACCTCACCCTCACCCTAGCTCTCACCCTAAACCTAATCCTAACCCTAACCCTCAACCTAAACCTACTCCTAACCCTAAACCTCACCCTAACCCTAACCTCCATCCTAACTCTCACCCTAACCCTAACCCTAACCCTAAACCTCACGCTAAGCCTCACCCTCAACCTAACCCTAACCCAAACCCTAACCCTCAACCTAACCCTCACCCTTACCCTAAACCTAACCCTCACCTTAACCATAACGCTCACCCACACCCTAGCCCTCAACCTAACCCTAATCCTAACCCTAACCCTCATCCTAAACTTCACCCTAACCCTAAACCTAAACCTCACCCTCACCCTAAACCAAACCATAACCCCAACCCTAACCCTCACCCTATCCCTCAAGAAAACCCGAACCCTCGCTCTCACCCTAACCTTCACGCTAACGCTCACTGTCATCCTAACCCTCACCCTAAACCTAACCCACACCCACACCCTAATCCTCAGTCTCACCCTCACGCATACCCTCACTCTAACACTCGCCCAATCCCTAAACCTCACCCTAAGCCTAACCCTTACACTTACACTAACCCTCCCCCTCACCCTCAACCTAAGCCTAAACATAAACCTAAGCCTAATCCTAACCCTAACCCTCACCCTCACCCTCAACCTCAACCTAACCATAACCCTAACCCTAATCCTAACCCTAACCCTAACCCTAACCCTAACCCTAACCCTAACCCTCACCCTAATACTTACCCTCCCGCTAACCCTCACCCTAAAACTAACCCTAACCCTAACCCTAAAGATCACTATAAACTTCACCCTAACACATATGATAACTCTAACCCTCATTCTCACCATAACCTTCACCCTAACCCTTACCCTCACCCCAAACCGAACCCTAAACCTCACACTAAAACTAACCCTCACTCTTACCTAAACCTTACCCTCACCCTCATCTTAAACCTAAACCTAACCCTAAACCTAAGCCTCACCATAACCCTCACACTTGGACTAAGGCTAACACTAACCCTCCCTATCACCCTAACCCTCACCCTTAATCTTAAACTCACCCTAACCCTAACCCTAACCCTCACACTATACGTAATCCTCACCCTCACTAACCCTACCCCTCACCCTCACCCTCACCCTCACCCTAACACTTAGACTCTCCCTAACCCTCACCTTAAGCCTTAGACTTGCCCTAACCCTCACCCTAACCCTAACCCTATCACTAACCCTCACCCTAACCCTCAACATAAGCCTCACACTAACCCTCACCCTAACCCTAGCCCTCACCCTCAAACTCACCGTCAGTTTAACACTAAACCTAAACCTAATCCTAACTGTAACCCTCGGCCTCAACGTCACCCTAACCCTAACCCTAAACCTCAACCTAAACCTAACACCCACACTCATCCTCAGCCTAAAAGTATCCCTAATCCTAATCCTAACCCTCACACTCACCCTCACACTAACCCAAACCCTAACCCTCACCCTAACCCTAATGATAACCCTCAACCTCAGTCTCACCCTCAGCCTAACCCTCACCCTCACACTAACCCTCACCCTCAGCCTAACCCTAACCAGAATCCTAATCCTAACCCTCACCATCAACCCTAACCCTCAGCCTAACCCTCACCCTCACATTAACCCTCACCCTAACACTTACCCTCACCCTAACCCTCACCCTCACCCTCAGGGTTACCCTCAATCCTAACACTAACCCTCAAACTCATTTTCACACTAAACCTAACCCTAAAACTAAGCCTCAACCTCACCCTAACCCTAACCCTAACACTCACACGAACCCTAATCCTAACCCTAACCCTAACCCTAACCCTAACCCCAACTCTAAAGCTAACCCTCTCGCTCACCCAAATTCCTAAACCTAACCCAAAACCTCACCCTAACCCTAAATCTAACCTTAACCGTAAACCTCACCCTATCCCTAACCCTAACCCTCACCCTCACCCTAGCCTTCACCCTAACCCTAATCCTAACCCTAACACTAACCCTCACCCTAACCCTAAACCTAACACTCACACTAACTCTAACCCTCACTCTCATCCTCACCCTATGCCTAAACCTAACCCTAACCCTAAACCTAACACTCACCCTCATCCTCACCCTCACCCTCAGCCTAACCTTAACCCTAACCTTAACCTTAACCCTCACCATAACCCTCACACTAAGACTAAGTCTAACCCTAGCTATCACTATCCCCCCAACCCTCACCCTAACTCTTAATCTCACCCTAAGTCTAACCCTAACTCTCACACTAAACCTAACCCTCACTCTAACCCTAACCATACCCCTCAACCTAACCCTCACCATAACCCTTAGCCTCACCCTAACCCTCACCCTAAGCCTTAGCCTTGTCCTAACCCTCAGCGTAACCCTAAATCTATCACTAACCCTCACCCTAACCCTCACCCTAAACCTCACCATAACCATCAACCTAACCCTAACCCTAACCCTTATACAAAGCCTAACCCTCACCCTAACCATAACCCTAGCCCTCATCCTAACCCCCAACCTAACCTTAAACCTAACCCTCAACCTAACCCTAACCCTAAACCTCACCCGCACCCTAACCCTCACCCTAACCCTAAACCTCTCCCTCACGCTCAGCCTAAAATATCCCTAACCTTAATCATAAACCTCACACTCACCCTCACCCTAATCTAACCCTAACCCTCACCCTAAACCTAATGATCACCCTCACCCTCACCCTCACCTTCACCCTAACCCTAAACCTCACCCTCACCCTCCCCCTCACCCCTCATCCTCAGCCTAACACACACTCTCACACTAACCATCACCCTAACCCTTACCCTAACCCTAACTCTCACCTTCACCCTCAGCATATCACTAACCCTAACCCTCAACCTAAACCTCACCCTAAAACTAACCCTAATTCTAAGCCTCACCCTCCCTCTCACCCTCCCCCTCCCCCTAACCCTAAACCTCACCCTAACCCTATCCCTAACCCTAAACCTCACACTACCCCTAACCCTAACACTCACACTCTCCCTAATCCTAACCCTCACCCTAACACTCACCCTAACACTCACCCTAACACTCATGATAACCCTAAACCTCACTCTCACCCTAAACCTCACCCTAATGCTAATCCTAACCCTAACCCTCACCCTAACCCTCATCCTAACCGTCATCCTAACCTTAACCCTAACCCTCACCCTAACCCTAAACCTTACCCTAAAACTCACCCTCCCCCTCTCCCTCCCCCTCAGCCTAAACGTAACCCTAACCCTAATCCTAACCCTCACACTCACCTCTCACTCTCAGCCTAAACCTCGCCCTAACCCTTACCCTCACTCTAATCCTCACACTCACCCTCAGCGTAACACTAACCCTAATCCTAACCCTAACCCTCAACCTCACCCTCACACTGAACCTAAACCTAAACATAATCCTCACCCTCGCTCTCACCCTAAACCTCACCCTAATCCTTACCCTCAACCTATCACTAACCCTAAACCTAACTCTCACACTAAAACTTACCCTCACCCTAACACTAAAACTACCGCTCAACCTACCCCTCACCCTAACCTTAACTCTAACCCTAAACCTCACCCTCATCCTAGGCTTCACCCTAATCTTAATCCTAACACTCACCCTCACACTAACCTTAACCCTAACCTTAAACCTAACCCTAGCCTTCCCTCTAACCCTCAACCTAACCTAACCCTAACCCTCACCCTAACACAAACCATAACCTTAACCCTCACCCTCACCCTAAACCTTAACATCACCATAAGGTTAACCCTAACCCTAACCCTAACCCTCACCCCTCACCCTGAGCCTAACCTTCACCCTCACACTAAACCTCACCCTAACACTAAACCTCACCCTAACGCTCACCCTCACACTCAGCATAACCCTAACCATAACCCTCAAACTCACCCTCACCCTAAACCTAACCCTTACCCTAAGCCTCAACCTCATCTACAAGCTCACACTCACCCTCACCCTAACCCTCACCCTATCCCTAACCCTAACCCTCACCCTAACCCTAACCCTAACACTCACACTCACCCTAACCCTAACCCTAACCTAACCCTCACCCTAAAACTCACCTCAACACTCATGACAACCTTAACCCTCACTATCACCCTAAACCTCACCCTAAAGCTTATCCTCACCCTAACCCTAACCATAACCCTCAACCTAACCCTCATCCTAACCTTTACCCTAACCCTCACCCTAATCCTAACCCTAACCCTAAACCTAACCCTCACCCTCACCCTCACCCTCAGCCTAACATTAACCCTCACCCTAATTCTAACCCTCACACTCACCCCTCACACTCAGCCTAACCCTCACCCTCACACTAACCTTCACACTAACCCTTACCCTCACACTAGCCCTCCCCCGCCCCATCAGCTTAACCATAACCCTAATCCTAACCCTAATCCTCAAACTCAACCTCACCCTAAACCTAACCCTAACCCAAAACCTCACCCTCACTCTCACCCTAACCCTCACCTTAATCCTTACCCTCAACCTAACCCAAACACTAACCCTAACACTCACACTAAAACCTACCCTTACCCTAACCCTACACCTCACCCTACCACTCACGCTAAACCTAACCCTAACCC
Source organism: Dipodomys merriami (assembly GCF_024711535.1). Taxonomy (NCBI): domain Eukaryota; kingdom Metazoa; phylum Chordata; class Mammalia; order Rodentia; family Heteromyidae; genus Dipodomys; species Dipodomys merriami. Next base: position 7,764 of record NW_027203666.1, read on the forward strand.
TAAACCTCACACTAGCCCTCACCCTAACCCTAATCCTAACACTCACCCTCACACTAACCTTAAACCTAACCCTAATCCTAAACTTAACACTAAACCTAACCTTCCCCCAAACCCTCAACCTAACCCTAACCCTAACCCTCACGCTAACACTAACCCTAAACTTAAACCTCACCCTTACTCTAACCCTCACCCTAACTTTTCACCTCACCCTAACGTTAATCCTAACCCTAACTCTAACCTCAACCCAAACCTCCCCCTAACCGTCAAACTGACCCTCACCTTAACCATAACCCTAACCCTAACCCTCACCGTAAACCTCACCCTAACGCTAACTCAAACCCTCACCCTAACCCTACCTGTAACCCTAACTCTAAACCTCACCAAAACCCTAACCCTAACCTCACCCTCAGCCTCACCCTCACCGTAAAGGTAACCCTAACACTAGCCCTAACAATAACCCTAAACCTAAACCTAATCCTAACCCTCACCCTCACCCTCACCCTCACCATAACCATAACCATAACCATAACCCTAACCCTCACTGTAACCCTAACCCTAAACATCACCCTTACCCTAACCCTAAACCTAAACCTCACCCTAACCCTAACCCTAACCCTAACCCTAAACCTCACCCTAACCCTAACCCTAACACTAACACTCAACCTCAACCTCACCATAACTGTAACTCTAACCCTAATTCTAAAATTAACCCTAACCCTAACCCTAACCCTAAACCTAACCATAACCCTCACCCTCACCGTAACCCTAACCCTAACCATACACCACACCCTCACTGTAACCCTAACCCTAAACCTGACCCTCAGTCTCACCCTAACCACAAAGGTAAACATAACCCTAACCCTAACCCTAAAAATAACCCTAAACCTAACCCTAATCCTAACCGTCACACTCACCCTAACCTCAACCCTAACCCTAACCCTCACCTTCATTGTAACCCTCACCCTAAACCTAACCCTCACCCTAACCCTAACCTTCACCCTCACCCTCAACCTCAGCCTAACACAAAGACTAACCCTAACCCTAACCCTCAAACTCAACCTCAACCTACCCCTAAACCTATCCCTAACCCTAAACCTAACCATCACACTAACCCTAAACCTAACACTAACCTTAACACTAACCCTAACCCTCACCCTCACCCTCACCCTAGCCTTCAACCTAACCCTAATCCTAACCCTAAACCTCACCCTAACTCTAAACCTAACACTCACCCTAAATCTAACCCTCACCCTCACCCTACGCCTAACCCTAAGCCTAACCCTCACCCTAACCCTAACCCTCACACTCACCCTCATCCTCACCCTAAACCTCAGCCTAACCCTAACCGTAACACTAACCTTAACCCTCACCATAAACCTCACATTAAGACTAAGGCTAACCCTAACCCTCACTATCACACCAACCCTCACCCTATCTCTTACTCTCACCCTAACTCTAACCCTAACCCTAATATTAAACCTAACCCTCACCCTAACCCTAAACATACCCCTCACCATAACCCTAACCCTAACCCTTAGTCTCACCCTAACCCTCACCGTAAGACTTAGCCTTGCCCTTACCCTCACCCTAACCCTAAATCTATCACTAACCCTCACACTAACCCTCATGCTAACCCTCAACCTAACCATCACCCTAACCCTAACTCTAGCCCTCATCCTAACCCTAAACCTAAACCTCAACCTAAACCTAACCCTAAACCTCACCCGCACCCTAACCCTCACATTAACCCTAACCCTCACCCTAAACATCACCCTAACCCTAACCCTCACACTAACCTTAAGCCTAACCCTCACCCTAACCCTAACCCTAGACCTCACCCTCAGCCTCAGCATAGAACTAAACCAAACCCTAATCCTAACATTAACCCTCACCCTCACACTCATCCTAACCCTAATCCTAATCCTCACCCTAACCGTAAAACTCACCCACACCCTCAGCGTAAAAGTATCCCTAACCCTAATCCAAACCCTCTCCTTAACCTAACCATAACCCTCACCCTAACCCTAATGCTAACCCTCACCCTCACACTCACCCTAACCCTCACCCTCACCGTAACCCTAAACCTCACCCTCAACCTCACCCTCACCCTCAGCCTAACCCTCACCCTCACACTAACCCTCACCCTAACCCTTACCCTCACCCTGACCCTTACCCTCAACCTAAGCATAACCCTAATCCTAACCCTCAACCTCACCCTCATCCTAAACCTAATCCTAATTCTAAGCCTCCCCCTCCCCCTCCCCCTCACCCTTACCCTAATCCTAACCCTCACCCTAACCCTATCCTTAACCCTAACCCTCACCCTAACCCTAACTCTAACCCTAACTCTCACACTCACCATAACCCTAATCCTAACACTCACCCTAACACTCACCCTAACACTCATGATAACCCTAAACTTCACTCTCACCCTAAACCACACCCTAAAGCTTATCCTCACCCTACCCCTCACCCTAACGCTCATCCTAACCCTCATCCTAACCTTGACCCTAACCCTCACCATAACCCTAACCCTAACCCTAAACCTCACCCTCAACCTCATTCTCACCCTCAGCCTATCCCTAACCCTAACCCTAATCCTAACCCTCACACTCACCACTGAACCTCAGCCTAAACCTCACCCTAACCCTTACACTCTCCCTATCCCTCACCCTAACCCTCAGCATAACCCTAACCCTAATCCTAACCCTAACCCTCAACCTCACCCTCACCCTTAACCTAACCCTAACCCTAAGCCTCAATCTCACACTCACCCTAATCCTCACCCTAACCCATACCCTCAACCTAACCCTAAGCCTAACCCTAACCCTCACACTAAAACTTACCCTCACACTAACCCTAACCCTACCTCTCACACTAACCCTAACACTAACCTTCACACTCACCCTAGCCCTCACCCTAATCCTAATCCTAACACTTACACTCACACGAACGTTAACCCTAACCCTAACCCTAACCCTCACCCTAGCCTTCCCTCTAACCCTCAACCTAACCTAACCCTAACCTTCACCGTCACACTAAACCTCACCCTAACCCTAACCCTCACCCTAACCCTCACCTTCACATTCAGCATAACTCTCACCCTAACCCTCAAACTGACCCTCAACCTGAACCTAACCCTAAACCTAAGCCTCACCCTCACCCTCACCCTTACCCTAACCCTAACTCTCACCCTAACCCTATACCTAACCCTAAACCTCACCCTAACCCTAACCCTAACACTCACACTCACCCTAAACCTAATCCTAACCCTAACACTCACCCTAACACTCATGATAACCTTAACCTTCACTCTCACCCTAATCCTCACCCTGATGCTTATCCTCACCCTAATCCTCACCCAAAATCTCAACTTAACGCTCATCCTAACCTTAACACTAACCTGCACCCTAACCCTATCCCTAAAACTAAACCTCCCCCTCCAGCTCCCCCTCCCCCTCACTCTCAGCCTAACATTAACCCTCACACCAATTCTATCCATCACACTCACGCCTCACCCTCAGCCAAACCCTCACCCTCACACTAACCCTCACCCTAACCCTTATCTTCACCATAACCCTCCCCCTCTCCCTGAGCTTAACCCTAACCCTAATCCTAACCCTAAACATCAACCTCACCCTCACCCTAAACCTAACTCTAACCCTAAGCTTCACCCTCACTCTCACCCTAACCCTCACCTTAAAACTTACCCTCAACCTAACCCTAACCCTAACCATAAACCTCACACTAAAACTTACCCTCACCCTAACCCTAACCCTATCCCTCACCCTACCCCTCACAATACCCCTAACCCTAACCCTAACCCTCACCCTCACACTAGCCCTCACCCTAACCCTAATCCTAACACTCGCCCTCACATTAACCTTAAACCTAACCCTCACCCTAACCCTAAACTTAACCTTAACCTTCCCCCAAACCCTCAACCTAACCCTAACCCAAACACTCACACTAACACTAACACTAAATTTAACCCTCAACCTTACCCTAACCCTCACCCTTTTAACCTCACCCTAACGTTAACCCTAACCCTAACCCTCAACCTCACCCTAAACCTCACCCTAACCCTAACCCTCAGCCTAACTCTAACCCCATCCTAAACCTCACCCTAACCCTATCCCTAAACCTCACACGCACCCTCACCGAAACCTTACCTCTAACCCTAACACTAAAAATAACCCTAATCCTAACCCTAAAATTAACGCTAACCCTCACCTTCACCATAACCGTAACCCTAACCCAAACCCTCACCCTAACACTACCCACAACCCTAACCCTAAACCTCACCCAAACCCTAACCTCACCCTCTGCCTCACCCTCACCGTAAAGGTAACCCTAACACTAACCCTAACAATAACCCTAAAACTAACCCTAATCCTAACCCTCACCCTCACCCTCACCATAACCCTAGCCCTAACCCTAACCCTCACTGTAACCCTAACCCTAAACCTCACCCTAACCCTAACCCTAAACCTAAACCTCACCCTAACCCTAACCTTAACCCTAAAACTCACCCTAACCCTAACCCTAACCGAAACACTCACCCTCAACCTCACCGTAACCGTAACTGTAACTCTAACTCAAACATTAAAAATAACCCTAACCCTAAACCTAAACCTAACCCTAACCCTCACCCTCACCGTAACACTAATCCTAACCATAACCCTCACCCTCACTGTAACCCTAACACTAAACCTAACCCTCTGTCTCACCCTCACCGTAAAGGTAACCCTAACCCTAACAGTAACAATAACCTTAAACCTAACCCTAATCCTAACCCTCACACTCACCCTAACCATAACCCTAAACTTAACCCTCACCCTAACCCTAACCCTCCCCCTTGCCCTCAACCTCAGCCTAACACTAAGCCTAACCCTAAACCTAAACCTAAACCTAACCCACAAACTCATCCTCTCCGTAGCGCTAATCCTAACCCTAACCCTAAACCTAACCCTCACTCTAAACCGAACCCTCACCCTAACTCTAACCCTAACCCTAACCCTAAACCTCTCCCTAACCCTTAGCCTAAAAATTACCTTCACCTTAACCCTAACCCTAACCCTAACAATAACCCTAACCCTAACCCTAACCCTCTCCCTCCCCATAACCCTAACCCTAACCCAAAACCTCACACTAATCCTAAACCTTACCGTAAACATAAACCTCACCCTAAACCTAACACTAAACCTCACCCTCACCCTAGCCTTCATCCTATCCCTAATCCTAAACCCAACCCTAACCGTAACCCTCACCTTAACCTTAAACCTAACACTCACCCTAAATTTAAACCTCACCCTCACCCTCACCGAATGCCTAACCATAAGCCTAACCCTAACCCTAACTCTAACACTTACCCTCATCTTCACCCTCACCCACAGCCTAACCCTAACCCGAACCCTAACCTTAAGCCTCACGATAACACTCACACTAAGACTAAGGCTAACCCTAATCCTCACTATCTCCCCAACCCTCATCCTAACTTTTACCCTCACCCTAACTTTAACCTTAACCCTCACACAAAACCTAACCCTCACACTTACCCTAACCCTACCCCTGACCTAACCCTACCCCTCACCCTAACCCTCACCTTAACACTTAGCCTCACCCTAACACTTAGCCTCACCCTAACCCTCACATTAAGCCTAACACTCACCCTAACCCTAACCCTAGCACTCATCCTAACAGTCTTCCTAAACCTAAACCTAACCCTCATCTTAACCAGAACCCTAAACCTAACCCTTACCCTAAATATCACCCTAACCCTAACCCTCACCCTAAACTTAAGCCTAACCCTCACCCAAACCGTAGCCTTCACCCTCACCCTCACCCTCAGCTTAACACTAAACCTAACTCTAATCTAAACTGTCACCCTCACCCACACCCTCACCCTAACCCTAACCCTAATCCTCACCGTAACCCTAACCCTCATCCTCACCCTCAGCCTAACAGTATCCCTACCCCTAATCCTAACTCTCACATAAAACCTCACCGTAACCCTAAACCTAACACTCACGCTAACCCTAATACTAACCCTCACCCTCACCCTAACCCTCACCCTCACCCTAACCCTCACCCTCACCCTAAACATCACACTAACCCTAAACCTGACCCTAAACTTAAGCCTAACCCACACCCTAACCTTAGCCCTCACCCTCACCCTCAGCTTATCACTAAACCTAACCATAATCCTAACCGTAACATTCACCCTCACATTAAACCTAACCCTAAAACTCACCCTAACCATAACCTTCAAATTCTCCCTCAGCCTAACAGTATATCTAACCCTAAACTTAACCCTCACACTCACCCTCACCCTACCCTAACCCTAAGCTTCACCCTAACCCTAATGCTAACCATCTCCCTCACCCTCAACCTCACCCTAACCATCACCATCACCCTAACCCTAAACCTCACCTTCACACTCACCCTAAACCTCAGCCTAACCCTAACCCTCAACCTCACCCTCAACCTAAACCTAACCTAACCCAAGGCCTCACCCTCACCCTCACCCTCACCCTAACCATAACCCTCACCCTAACCCTATCCCTAAACCTAACCCTCACCCTAACCCTAACCCTAACACTCACATTCACAAAAACCCTAAAACCCTAACCCTCACCCTAAAACTCATGATAATCCTAACCCTCACTCTCACCCTAAACCTCAACCTAATACTTATCCTCACCCTAACCCTCACCCTAAACCTAACCTTAACCCTAACTCTAACTCTAAACTTCACCCTCACCCTCACCCTCAGCTTAAACCTAACCCTAACGCTAATCCTAACCCTGACCCTCACCCTTCACCCTAACCTTCAGCATAACCCTATCCATAACTCTAATCCTAAACCTCACCCTCACAATAACCCTCAACCTAACCCTTACCCTCACCCTAACCCTCACCCTCATCCTCAGCATAACCCTAACCCTAATCCTAAACCTAACCCACATTCTCAACCTCACACTAAACCTAACCCTAACCCTAAGCCTCACCATCACTCTCGCCCTAACCCTCACCCTAACCCTTACCCTTAACCTAACCCTAACTCTAACCCTCACACTAAAACTTACCCTCACCCTAACCCTAACCCTACCCCTCACCCTACCCCTCACCCTAACCCTAACCATGAACCTAAACCTCACCCTTACCCTAGCCCTCACCCTAACACTAATCCTAAAACTCACCCTCACACTAATCTTAACCCTAACCGTAACCCTCATCCTAATTTTAATCCTAACCCTAACTCTAATTCTAAACCTGACCCTCACCCTCACCCTCACCATCAGCTTAAACCTAAACCTAACCCTAATCCTAACCCTCACCCTCAGCCTAACCCTCACCCTCACACGAACCCTCATCCTAAACCTTACCCTCAACCTAACCCTCACACTCACCCTCAGCATAAACCTAACCCTAATCCTAACCCTAACCCTCAACCTAAACCTAACCCTAACCCTCACCCTAACACTAACCTTAACCTTAACCCTCACCCTCAACCTAACCCTCACCCTAACTCTTAACCTCACTCTAATGTTAACCTAACCCTACCCCTCAAGCTCACCCTAAACTTCACCCTAACCCTAATCCTCACCCTAACTCTTACCTCACTCTAAACCTCACTCTAACCCTAACCCTCACCCTCACCCTCACCGTAACCATAAGTCTAACCCTAACCTTAACAATAACCCTAAACCTAACACTAACACTAACCCTAACCCTAACCGTCACCCTCACAGTAACATTAACCCTAACCCAAAACCTCACCCTAACCCTACACCTAACCCTAAACCTAAAGCTCACCCAAACCCTAAGACTAACCTCACCTTCAGCCTCACCCTCACCGTAAAGGTAAACCTAAACCTAACCCTAACAATAACCCTAAAGCTAACCCTAATCCTAACCCTCATGCTTAACCTCAAGATAACCCTAACCCTAACCCTAACCCTCACTGTAATCCTAACCCTAAACCTCACCCTCACCCTAACCCTAACCCTAAACCTCACCCTAACCCTAACCCTAAACCTCACCCTCAACCTCACCGTAACCGTAACTCTAACCCTCGCCCTAACCCTAAATCTCACCTTTACCCTCACCCTCACCCTAACCGTAACCCAAACACTAACTCTCATCCTAACCCTCAACCTAACCCTAAACCTAACCCTAACCCTCACAGTAATGCTAACCCTCACCCTAACCCTAACCCTATACCTCACCCTAAGCCTCATCCTAACCCTAACCATAACCCTAACCATATCCCTAACCCTAAACCTTTCCCTAACCCTAACACTAACCCTCACACTCATCCTCACCCTCACTGTAACCGTAACTCTAAACCTAACACTCAAAATAACCATAACCCTTAACCTAATCCTAACCCTCACCCTCACCCTCATCCTCACCCTAACCCTAACCCTCACCCTAACCGTAAACCTTACCCTAACCCTAACCCTCACCCTAACCCTAACCCTATACTAAACCCTAAACCTCACCAGAACCCTAATGCTACCACTAACCCTCAACCTCACCCTAGCCCTCACCCTAACGCTAATCCTAACCCTAACCCTCATCCTAAACCTAACCATCACCCTAACGCTAACCCTCACCCTCACCCTCAGCCTAACCCTAAGCCTAAGCATAACCCTAACCCTAATCCTCACACTCACACTCACCCTAACCCTAATCCTAACCCTAACCCTAACCCTCACCCTGACCGTAACCCTAACCCTAACCCAAACCCTCACCCTAACACTAACCCTAAACCTAAACCTAAACCTCACCCAAACCCTAAACCTAACCTCACCCTCAGCCTCACCCTCACCGTAAAGGTAAACCTAACCCTAACCCTAACAATAACGCTAAACCTAAACCTAATCCTAACCCTCACCCTCACCCTCACCCTCACCATAACCCTAACCCAAACCCTAACGCGAACCCTCACTCTAAACCTAACACTTAACCTCACCATCAGCCTCACCCTCACCATAAAGGTAAGCCTAACCCTAACAATAAAAATGACCCTAAACCTAACCCTAAACCTAACCCTCACCCTCACCCTAGCCCTCACCCTAACACAAATTCTAAAACTCACCCTTACACTAATCTTAACCCTAACCCTAACCCTCATCCTACTTTTAACCCTAACCCTCACACTAACCCTAACTCTAATTCTAAACCTGACCCTCACCCTCAGCCTAACCCTCACCCTAACACTTACCCTCACCCTAACACTCATCCTCACCCTAACACTCATCCTCACCCTCAGCATAAATCTAACCCTAATCCTAACCCTAAACCTCAAACTAACCCTTACCCTAACCCTCACCCTAACACTAACCCTAACCTTAACCCTCATCCTAACCCTCACCCTAACTCTTAACCTCACCCTAACCCTAACCCTCACCCTAACTCTTACCTCACTCTAAACCTCACTCTAACCCTAAACCTAACCCTCACCCTCACCCTAACCGTAAGTCTAACCGTAACCTTAACAATAAACCTAACCCTAACCCTAAAACTAACACTAACACTAACTGTCACCCTCACAGTAACATTAACCCTAACCCATACCCTCAACCTAACCCTACCCCTAACCCTAACTCTAAAGCTCACCCAAACCCTAAGCCTAACCTCACCTTCAGCCTCACCCTCACCTTAAAGGTAACCCAAATCCTAACCCTAAAGCTAACCCTAATCCTAATCCTCATGCTCACTCTCAACATAACCCTAACCCTAACCCTAACCCTCACTGTAACCCTAACCCTAACCCTAACCCTAAACCTCACCCTAACTCTCACCCTAAACCTCACCCTCAACCTCACCGTAACCGTAACTCTAACCCTCACCCTAACCCTAAACCTCACCTTAACCCTCACCCTCACCCTAACTGTAACCCAAACACTAACCCTCACCCTCACCCTAACCCTAACCCTCAACGTCACTGTAACCCTAACCCTAAACCTCACCCTCATCCTAACCATAACCCTCACCCTCAGCCTCAACTTCAGCCTAATACTAAGCCTAACCCTAACCCTCAAACTCACACTCAACCAAGCCCTAATCCTAACCCTAACCCTAACCCTAACCCTAATCCTCACCCTAACCCTCACCCTAACCATAACCCTAACACTAACCCTAACCCCAACCCTCATCCTAACCCTCACCCTAACCCTATATCTAACCCTAAACCTCACCCTCACTCTAACCCTAACCCTAAACATCTCCCTAAACTTAGCCTAACAATCACCCTCACACTCACCCTCACCGTAACCCTAACTCTAACCCTAACAATAACCCTAACCCTAACCTTAACCCTAAACCAAACCCTCTTCCTTACTGTAACCCTAACCCTAACCCTAACCCAAACCCTCACCCTAACCCTAACCTTAACCGTAACCGTAACCCTCACCCTCACCCTAGCCCTCACCCTAACCCTAATCCTAACCCTAACCTTCATCCTAACCCTCACCCTAACAGTAACCTCCATCCTAACTCTCAACCTAACCCTAACCCTAACCCTAAACCTAACCTTAAACCTCAACCTCAAACTAACCCTAACCCAAACCGTAACCCTCAACCTAACCGTCACCCTAAACCTAACCCTCACTCTCAACCTCACTCAAACCCTCAACCCTACCCTACACTCACGCTCATCCTTACCCTCACCCTCAGCCTAACCCGAACCATAATTTAACCCTAACCCTCATGCTCACCCTCATACTAAACCTGCCCTTAACCCTTATCTTCTCCCCAACGCTAACATCCACCCTTAACCTAACTCCCACCCTCAACCTAACCCTAAGCCTATCCCTAAACCTCACCCTAAACCTAACCCTAACCCTCATCCTCACCTAGCCCTCACACTATCTCTCATCCCAACCTTAACCCTCATCCTAAACCTCACCATAACCCTAACCCTAACCCTCACCCAAAACCTTACTCTCCCCCTAACCCTCACGCTAAACCTAACCATAACCCTAACCCTCACCCTAACCCTCACACTCACAACAACCCTCACTCTAAGCCTAACCCTCAAAATCACCCTAACCTTCACCCTCACCCTCAGTCTAACCCTAAAACTAATCCTACCCCTCACTCGCACCCTCACCTAAGCTCACCCTAAACATAACCCTAACCCTAACCCTCACCCTCACCCTAACCCTCACCCTAACCCTAACCCTAAACCTCACTCTCTGGCTAAACCTAACCCTAACCCTAATCCTAAACCTAACCCTCACCCTCACCCTCACCATAAACCTAAACCTAACCCTAACCCTCACCCTCACCATCACACTATCCGTAACCCTTAAGCTAACCCTAACCCTCAAACTAACCCTAACCCTAAACCTAACCCTCACCCTCACCCTAAACCAAAGCCTAAAACCAAACCTAACCCTCGACCAATCCATCACCCGAACCCTCACGATAACCCTAAGCCTCACTCTCACCCTAACCCTCACCCTATCCCTTACCCTCACCCTCACCCTAAACCTAAACCTCACCAGACCAAAACCCTAACTCTCACCGTCACCCTAAACCAAACCCTAACATTCACCCTCAACCTAACCCTCACCCTAAACCTCACCCTCACCCAAACACTAACCCTCAGGCTTACCCTCACCCATACCCTCACCCTAACCCTCACCCTCAACCTCACCCTCAGCCTAACCCTAAACCTAATCATAATCATAACCCTAAACCTCACCCTCACCCTCACCCTCAACCTAACCTGAAACATAACCCTAATCCTAACCCTCACCCTCACCCTAAACCTAACTCTAACCCTAACCCTAACCCTCATTCTAACCCTCACCCTAACCCTAATGCTAAGACTAACCCTCACCCTAACTCTCACCCTAACCCTTAACCTCAACCTAACCCTAACCCTCACCCTCACCCTGAACCTCACCCTAACCCTAATCCACAACATAATCCTTACTCTCCCGCTAACCCTCACCCTAACCCTAACCCTAACACTCACCCTAACCCTCACCCTAACACTCACGATAACCCCAACCCTCATTTTTACACTACCCTTCACCCTAAACCTTACCCTCACCCTTACCCTAACCCTAACCCTAATCCTCACACTAACACTAACCCTCATCCTAACCCTAAAACTAACCCTCAACCTCATCCTAAACCTAAACCTAACCCTAACCCTAACCCTCACCATAACTCTCACATTAAGACTAAGGCTAACCCTAAACTTCACTATCACCCTAACCCTCACCCTAAATATTACCCTCACCCTAAAACTAACCCTAACCCTAACCCTCACACTAAATCTAAACCTCACCCTAAGCCTAACCCTACCGCTCACTCTAACCCTTAGCCTTACCCTAACCCTCACCCTAAGCCTTAGCCTTGCCCTCACTCTCACCCTAACCCTGACCCTATCACTAACCCTCACCCTAACCCTCACGGTAACCCTCACCCTAAGCATCACCCTAACCCTTAACCTAACCCTAACCCTCACACTAAGCCTAACCCTCACCCTAACCCTAACCCTAGCCCTCATCCTAAACCTCATCCTAACCCTAACCCTAACCCTTACACTAACCCTAATGCTAACCGTCACAATCACCCTCATCCTCACCCTCAGCCTAACCCTAACAGTAACCCTAATGCTAACCCTCACCCTCACCCTTCACCCTTAGATTAACCCTCACCCTCAACCTAACCATAACCATAACCCTCACCAAACTCTCACCCTAACACTCACGATAACCCAAACACTCACTCTCACCCTAACACTTACCCTAACACTTACCCTCACCTGAAACCTAACCCTAAACCTAACCCTAACCCTCACACTAACCTTAACCATCACCCTAACACTCACCCTCACCCTAACACTCACCCTCATCCTAAACCTAACCCTAACCCAAACCCGCACCCTTACACTCAAACTCACCCTAAGGATATCCCTAACCCTCACTCTCACACTAAACCTCACCCTTAGCCTTAACCTCACCCCAACCCTCACCCTAACCCTAAACCTCAAACTAAACCTAACCCTCATGTTAACCCTAACCCTACCCCTCACCCTAACCCCAACCCTAAACGTAACCCTAAACTTCAACCTAACACTAAACCTAAAATTCACCCTAAATCTAACCCTCACCCTCACCCTCACACTCAGCCTAAACATAAGCCTAATACTAACCCTAAACATAACCCTCACACTCATCCTCACCCTAACCCTAATCCTAACCCTGACCCTCTTCCTAACCCTCACCCTAACCCTAATATTAAACCTAACCCCAACCGCAACCCTACCCCTAAGCCTCACTCTCACCCTCACCCTCCGCCTAACCCTAAGCCTAAGCCTAAACCTAACCCTAACCCTCACACACACCCTCATTCTCACCCTCACCCTCAGCCTAACCCTAAACCTAATCCTACCGCTAACCCTCAACCTCACCCTCAACCTAAACCTATGCCTAACCCTAACACTCAACATAAACCTAAACTCCACCCTACCCCTAACCCTAACACTAACCCTAACCATCACCCTAACCCTACCACTGCCCCTCACCCTAACCCTCATCCTAAAGCTAACCCTAACCCTAACCTTAACCCTAACCCTAACCCTAAACCTCATCCTAACCCTAACCCTAAACCTCACCATCACTCTCACCCACATTGTAAAGGTAAACTTAAACCTAATCCTAACCCTAACAATAACCCTAAACCTAGCCCTCATCCTATCCCTCTACCTAACCGTAACCCTAAAAAGAACAAAAACCCTCACCCTTACCCTAACACGAAATCTCACCCTAACCCTAACCCTCACCCTCACCCTGAACCTAGCCGTCACCTAAAACTAATTCTAACCCTAACCCTCACTCTGACCCTAACACTAAATCTAATCCTAACTCTCACCATAACCCTAATCCTAACCCTAACCCTCACCCTAACACTCACTGTAAACCTAACCCTAATCCTCACCTTCACCCTAGCCCTCACCCTAACCCTAATCATAACCCTAACCCTCACCCTCACCCTCAACTTAACCCTACCCCCAACCCTAGCCCTCACCATAACCCTCACACTAACCCTAAACCTCACCCTAAACCTCACCCTCAACGTAACCCTAACCCAAACCCTAACCCTCAACCTAACCCTCACCCTAACCCTAACCCTAACCCTAACCCTAACACTAACACTCACACTAAACCTAAACCTCACCTTAGCCCTAACCCTACCCCTCACGCTAAGCCTCATCCTAACCCTAACCATAACCATAACCCTAACCCTGAACCTCACCCTAACCCTAAACCTAACAATCACCCTCACCCTCACCCTAAACCTTAGCCTTACCCTAACCCTCACCCTAAGCTTTAGCCTTGCCCTAACCCTCACCCTAACCCTAACCCTATCACTAACCCTCACCCTATCCCTCACGGTAACCCTCACCCTAACCATCACCCTAAACCTTAACCTAACCCTAACCCTCACACTAAGCCTAACATTCACCCTAACCTTAGCCCCCATCCTAAACCTCATCCTAAACCTAAACCTAACCCTCACCCTAACACTAACCCTAACCCTCACCCTCACCCTTACCCTATCCCAAAACCTAAACCTCAACCAAACCCTAACCCTAACACTAACCCTTACCCTGACCTCACACTCACCGAAACCCTAACCTTATACCCTAAATTTCACCCTCAACCTCACCCTAATTCTAACCCAAACCCTCAAACGAAACCTCACGCTCACCCTCATCCTCACCATCACCCTCAACCAAAACCTACCCCTAAACCTTAATCTTACCCCAACCCTAACCTCCACCCTAAACCTAACCCTCACCCTAACCCTAACCCAACGCTAACCCTAACCCTCACAATAACCCTAACCCTCACCCTAAACCTAACCCTAACCCTCACACTACCTCTCATACTAACCCTAAACCTAACACTAAAGTTAACCCTAACCCTAACCCTAAACCACACCCAAAATATAACCCTAATCCTAACCCTCACCCTCACTCTAACACTAACATTAACTGTAACCCTAAACCTAAGCTTAACCCTAACCCTAACCCTAACCCTAACCCTCACCCTCACCCTAACCCTAAACCTAAACCTAACCCTAACCCTCACACTAATCCTCACCCTAACCCTAACCCTAAACTTCACCCTAATCCTCACCCTATCCCTAACCCTAACCCTAACACTCACCCTAATACTAACCATAAACCTAACCCTCACCCTCAGCCTAAACATCACCCTAACCCTAACCTTCACCCTAAGCCTAACCCTAACACTCACCCTAAACCTCACCCTCACCCTCACTCTAAGCCTAACCATAACCTTAACCCTAATCCTTAACCTAACCCTCTCTATCACCTTCACCCTAAACCTATCCCTACCACTAAAACTAAACCTCACCCTCACACTCACCCTAACACGAACCCTAAACCTAACCCTAAACCTCACCTTAAACCTAATCCTCAACCACAACCTAATTCTAACCCTCACCCTAACCCTAACAATCACAATAACCCTAAACCTCACTCTAAACATAAACCTACCCCTCAACCTAACACTCATCCTAACCCTAACCCTAAACCTAATCCTCACCCTAACCCTAACCCTAACCCTCACCCTCACCATAACCATCACCGTCACCCTAACACTCACCCTAAGCCTAACCCTCAACCACACCTTAACCCTCAACCTCACGCGAAACCTCACCCTCACCCTTAAACTCACCCTCAACCTAAACATCACCCGAACCCTAACCCTCAACTTAACCCTAACCCTAACCCTCACCCTAAAACTAATCCTCACCCTGACCCTCACCCTCACCCTAATCCTCACATTAACCCTCATCCATACCTAACTGAAACCCTCACCCTCACCCTCACAATAAGCCACACCCTCACCCTAGCCCTCACCCTAACCCTAAACCTTACCCTCACCCTCACACTCACACTCACACTCATCCTAACCCTAAGCCTAACTCTAATCCTAACCCTCACCCTCACCCTCACCCTCAGCCCAACCCTCACCCTCACCCTAACCCTCTCCCTAAACCTTACCCTCACCCTAAACCTAACCCTAAACCTCACCCTCAACCTAAACCTAACGCTAACCATAACCCTAAAGCTAACCCTCACCCTCAGCCTAAACCAAACCCTAAACCCAACCCTAAACCTGACCCTAAACCTCACCCTAACTCTAATGGTAAGCTTAACCCTCAACCTAAAACTAACCCTAACCCACACCCCCAAACTAAACCGAACCCTAACCCTAAACCTAACCCTCATCATAACCCTCACAATAAGACTAAGGCTAACCCTAACCCTCACTATCACCCAGAACCTGACCCTAACCCGAACCCTCACCCTCAACCTAACCCTCACCTCACCCAAAACATCACCATAAAACTAACCCTCACCCTAGCCCTAACCCTAACCCTCACCCAAACCTTAACTCTCACCCTTACCCTCACCCTCACCCTACCCTCACCCTAACCCTAAACCTAACCCTAGACCTTACCTTAACCCTAACCCTTACCCTAACACTCACGCTAACCCTAACCCTCACTCTCACCCTAACCCTCACCCTAAAACTTACTCTCAGCCTAACGCTCACACTAAACCTAAATCTCACCCTAACCTTAACGCTAACCATGACCCTAACCCTACCCCTAAACCTCACCCTAACCCTAACCCTCACCCACACCCTAACCCTCAAACCAACGCTAATCCTAACCCTAACCCTCATCCTTACCCTCACCCTCACCCTAAATCACACACTCACCCTGACCCTAACACTAACCCTAACCCACACCCTAACCCTAAACCTCACCCTAACCCTAACGCTAACCCTCACCCTAAACCCTCACCTTCCCCCTAACCCTAATTGTAACCCTAAACCTCACCCTAACCATGAGCCTAAGACTAATGCTAACTCTAACCCTCACCCTCACCATCACCCTAACCCTAAACTTATCCCTAAACCTCACCCTGTCCCTATCCTTCACCCTAAACCTAACCCAAACCCTCATCCTCATCCTAACCCTAACACTAACCCTGATCCTAAACCTAACACTCACCCTAAACTTCACCCTAATGATTACCCTCAACCTAACCCTAACCCTAACCCTAACCCTAATCCTCATCCAAACCCTAACCCTAAACTTCACCCTAATCCTCACCCTATCCCTAACCCTAACCCTAAAACTCACCCTAACACTAACCATAAACTTAACCCTCACCCTCAGCCTAAACATCACCGTCAGCCTAACACTCACCCTCACCCGAAACACCAACCTCACCCTAACAATAACCCTAACACACACCCTAACCCTAAACCTCACCCTAACCCTAAACTTAACCCTAACCTTAAACCCTCACCTTCCCCCTTACCCTAATTGTAACCCTAAACCTAACCCTAACCCTAAGCCTAAGACTAATGATAACTCTAACCCTCACCCTCACCGTCACCCTTACCCTAAACTTATCCCTAAACCTCACCCTATCCCTATCCTTCACCCTAAACCTAACCCAAACACTCATCCTCACCCTAACACTAACACTAACCCTGATACTAAACCTAACACTCACCCTAAACCTCACCCTAATGATTACACTCAACCTAACCCTAACCCTAACCCTAACCTTAATCCTCACACTAATCCTCACCCAAACCCTAACCCTAAACTTCACCCTAATCCTCACCCAATTCCTAAACCTAACCCTAACACTCACCCTAATACTAACCATAAACCTAACCCTCACCCTCAGCCTAAACATCACCGTCAGCCTAACACTCACCCTCACCCGAAACACCACCCTCACCCTAACACTAACCCTAACCCACACCCTAACCGTAAACCTCACCCTAACCCTAACCTTAACCCTCACCCTAAACCCTCACCTTCCCCCTTACCCTAATTGTAACCCTAAACCTCACCCTAACCCTAAGCCTAAGACTAATGCTAACTCTAACCCTCACCCTCAACATCACCGTAACCCTAAACTTATCCCTAAACCTCACCCTATCCCTAACATTCACCCTAACCCTAACCCAAAAACTAATCCTCACCCTAACCCTAACTCTAACCCAGATCCTAAATATAACCCTCACCCTAAACCTCACCCTAATGATTACCCTCAACCTAACCCTAACCCTAACCATAACCCTAATCCTCACACTAATTCTCACCCTAACTCTAACCCTATACTTCACCCTAATCCTCACCCTATCCCTAACCCTAACCCTAACACTCACCCTAATACTAACCATAAACCTAACCCTCACCCTCAGCCTAAACATCACCGTCAGCCTAACACTCACCCTCACCCCAAACATCACCCTAACCCTAAACTTCACCCTAACCCTAACCCTAACACTCACCCTAAACCTCACCCTCACCCTCACCCTCACCCTAAGCCTAACCCTAACCCTACCCCTAATCCTTAACCTAACCGTCTCCATCACCTTCTCCCTAAACCTATCCCTACCCCTAACACTAACGCTCACCCTCACCCTCACCCTAACACGAACCCTAAATCTAACCCTAAACCTCAACTTAAACCTAACCCTCAAACACAACCTAATCCTAACCCTCACCCTAACCCTAACAATCACAATAAACCTAACCCTCACTCTAACCATAAACCTACCCCTCAACCTAACACTCATCCTAACCCTAACCCTAAACGTAATCCTCAACCTCAACCTAACCCTAACCCTCACCCACACCTTAACCCTCAACATCACGGGAACACTCACCATCACCCTAGCACTCACCCTCAACCTAAACATCACCCGAACCCTAACCCTCACCTTAACCCTAACCCTAACCCTCACCCTAAACCTAACCCTCACCCTGACCCTCATCCTCACCCTAATCCTCACATTAACCCTCACCCCTACCTAACCAAAACCCTCACCCTCACACTAACCCTAACCCTCACCCTCAACCTAGCCCTCACCCTAACCCTAACCCTAATCCTCACCCTCACCCTCATCCTAACCCTAAGCCTAACTCTAATCCTAACACTCACCGTCAACCTCACCCTCAGCCTAACCCTCACCCTCACCCTAACCCTCTCCCTAAACCTTACCCTCGCCCTAACCCTAACCCTAAACCTCACCCTCAACCTAAACCTAACCCTAAACCTAACCCTAAACCTAACTCTCACCTTCCCCCTCACCCTAAACCTAACCCTAAACCTAACCCTCACCCTCGCCCTCACCCTAACCGTAACCCTCACCCTCACCCAAAACCAAACCTCACCCCAACCCTAACCCTCACCCTAACCATCACCCTAAACCATATGATAACCCTAACCCTCACTCTCACCCTCACCCTCACCCTAAACGTAACCTTCACCCTCACCTTAAACCAAACCCTAACCCCAACCTTAACCCTGACCCTAACCCTAACCCTAACCGTAATGCTAAGCATAACACTCAACCTAACGCTAACCCTAACACACACCCTCATCCTAAAACGAACCCTAACCCTAACCATAACCATAACCATAACCCTCACAATAAGACTAAGGCTAACCCTAACCCTCACTGTCTCCCTCACCCTCACCCTAACCCGAACCCTCACCCTCACCCTAACCCTCACCCTCACCCAAAACATCACCCTAAAACTAACACTCACCCTAATCCTCACCCTCACACAAACCTTAACTCTCACTCTAACCCTCACCCTCACCCTAACCTCACCCTAGCCCTAAACCTAACCCTAGCCCTTACTCTAACCCTAACCCTCACCCTAACACTCACGCTAACCCTAAACCTCAATCTCAGCCTAACCCTCACCCTAACACTTACCCTCACCCTAACCCCTACCCCCAGCCTAACGCTCACGCTAAACCTAAATCTCACCCTAACCTTAACGCTAACCATGACCCTAACCCTACCCCGAAACCTCACCCTAACCAAAACACTCACGCGCACCCTAGCCCTCAAAACAACCCTAATCCTAACCCTAACCTTCATCCTTACCCTCACCCTCACCCTAAATCTCACACTCACCCTCACCCTAACACTATCCCTAACCCACACCCTAACCCTAAACCTCACCCTAACCCTAACCCTAACCCTCACCCTAAACCCTCACCTTCCCCCTAACCCTAATTCTAACCCTAAACCTCACCCTAACCCTAAGCCTAAGACTAATGCTAACTATAACACTCACCTTCACAGTCACACTAACCCTAAAAAGTATCCCTAAACCTCACGCTATCCCTAAACTTCACCCTAACCCTAATCCAAACCCTCATCCTCACCCTAATCCTAACACTAATCCTGACCCTAACCCTAACCCTCAACCTAAACTCACCCTAACCCTAACCCTAACCCTAGCCCTTACCCTAACCCTAAACCACACATTCACCCTCACACACACTCTAACCCTAATCTTAAACCTAGCCCTCACCCTAACCCTAACCCTAACTCTCACCCTCACCCTCACCCTCATCCTAAACCTAAGCCTAACTCTAATCCTAACCCTCACCCTCACCCTCACCCTCAGCCTAACCCTCACCCTCACCCTAACCCTCTCCGTAAACCTTACCCTCACCCTAAACTTAACCCTAATCCTCACCCTCAACCTAAACCTAACCCTAACCCTAACCCTAAACCTAAACCTCACCCTCACCCTCACCCTAAACCTAACCCTAACCCTAACCCTCACCCTCACCCTAACCATAACCCTCACCCTCACCCTAAACCAAACCCTAAACCCAACCCTAACCCTCACCCTAACCATCACCCTAAACCTCACGATAAACCCAACCCTCACTCTCACCCTAACCCTCACCCTAACCCTTACCCTCACCCTAACCCTAACCCTAAACCTCACACAGACCCAAACCTTAACGCTCAACGTCACCCTAAACCTAACCCTAGTGCTCACCATAAACCTTCCCATCACCCAAACCCTAACCCTCAGTCTCACCCTCACCCATACCCTCACCCTAAACCTCACCCTCAGCCTAAACATCACCCTAAGCCTAAACCTCCCCCTTATCCTAACCCTCACCCTCACCCTAACCCTCAGCCTAACCCTAAACCTAACCCTTTTCCTAACCCTAACCCTCAACTTCACCCACACCCTCAACCTAACTGTAAACCTATCCCTAATCCTAACCCTCAACCTCACCCTCACCCTAAACCTAACTCTAACCCTAACCCTAACCCTCACCCTAACCCTCACCCTAACCCTAATGCTAAGCTTAACCCTCAACCTAAAACTAACCCTAACCCACACCCTCATCCTAAAACGAACCCTAAGCATAACCCTAACCATAACCCTCACAATAAGACTAAGGCTAACCCTAACCCTCACTATCACCCTCACCCTCACCCTAACCCTCACCCTAACCCTCACTCTCACCCGAAACATCACCCTAAAACTAACCCTCACCCAAACCTTAACTCTCACCCAAACCCTCATCCTCACCCTAACCTCACCCTAACCCTAAACCTAAACCTAGCCCTTACCCTAACCTTAAACCGAACCCTAACACTCCCGCTAACCCTAACCCCCACTCTCACCCTAACCGTCAGCCTAACACTTACCCTCACCCTAAACCTTACCCTCAGCCTAACGCTCACACTAAACCTAAATCTCACCCTAACCTTAATGCTAAACATGACCCT
This sequence comes from Dipodomys merriami, assembly GCF_024711535.1. Lineage (NCBI taxonomy): Eukaryota > Metazoa > Chordata > Mammalia > Rodentia > Heteromyidae > Dipodomys > Dipodomys merriami. The sequence continues at coordinate 29,423 of NW_027203666.1, forward strand.
AAACCTACCACCAAACCTCACCCTAAACCTAACCCTCACCCGCACAATAGCCCTCAAACCAACCCTAATCCTAACCCTCATCCTTACCCTCACCCTCACCCTAAATCACACACTCACCCTCACCCTAACACTAACCCTAACTCACACCCTAACCCTAAACCTCACCCTAACCCTAACCCTGACCCTCACCCTAAACCCTCACCTTCCCCCTAACCCTAATTCTAACCCTAAAACTCACCCTAACCCTAAGCCTAAGACTAATGCTAAATCTAACCCTCACCATCACCGTCACCCTAATCCTAAACCTATCCCTAAACCTCACCCTATCCCTAACCTTCACCCTAACCCTAACCCAAACCTCATCCTCACACTAACAATAACACTAACCCCGACCTTAACCCTAATCCTCAACCTAACGTCACCCTAAACCTTACCCTAATCCTAGCCCTTACCCTAACCCTAACCCTCACATTCACCCTCACACTCACCCTAACCCTCATCCAAACACAAGCCCTCACCCTAACCCTAAAACTAAACCTCACCCTCACACACACACTCAAACTCAGCCTAACCCAAACCCTAACCCTAATCCTAACCCTAACCCTCACCCTCACCCACACACTCACCCTAACCCTCACACTCACCCTAGCCCTCACACTAACCCAAACCCTAAGCCAAACCCTAAACTTCAACATCACCCTCACCCTCACCCTCATCCTCAGGCTAACCCTAACCTAAACCTAATCCTAACCCTAACCCTCACCCTAACACTCACGCTAACCCTAACCCTCACTCTCACCCTGACCCTCACCCTAACCCTTACCCTCACACTAACCCTTACCCTCAGCCTAATGCTCACACTAAACTTAACCCTCATCCTAACCCTAACGCTAACCATGACCCTAACCCTAAACCTAACCCTAAACCTCACCCTAAACCTAACCCTTACCCTCACCCTAGCCCTCAAACCAACCCTAATCCTAACACTAACCCTCATCCTTACCCTCACCCTCACCCTAAATCACACTCTAACCCTCGCCCTAACACTAACCCTAACCCACACCCTAACCCTAACTCTCACCTAACACTAACCCTAACCCTCACCCTAACACTAACCCTAATACTCACTCTCACCCTCACTTTCCCCCTAACCCTAATTCTAACCCTAACCCTCACCCTAAACCGTGCCTAAGCCTAATGCTAACACTAACCCTCACACACACCGTCACCCTAACCCTAAACTTAACCCTAAACCTCACCCTATCCCTTACCTTCACCCTAACCCTAACCCAAACCCTCATCCTCACCCTAACACTAACACTAACCCTGATCCTAACCCTAACCCTCACCCTAAACCTCACCCTAATGATTACCCTCAACCTAACCCTAACCCTAACCCTAACCCTAATCCTCACACTAATCCTCACCCTAACCCTCACAATAAACTTCACCCTAATCCTCACCCTATCCCTAACCCTAACCCTAACACTCACCCTAATACTAACCATAAACCTAACCTTCACCCTCAGCCTAAATATCATGTTCAGCCTAACACTCACCCTCACCCTAAACATCACCCTAACCCTAACGTTCACCCTAACCCTAACCCTAACACTCACCCTAAACCTCACCCTCACCCTCACCTTCACACTAAGCCTAACCCTAACACTACCACTAATCCTTAACCTAACTTTCTCCATCACCTTCACCCTAAACCTATCCCTACACCTAACACTAACCCTCACCCTCACCCTAACACAAACCCTAAACCTAACTCTAAACCTCACGTTAAACCTAACCCTCAACCACAACCTAATCCTAACCCTAACAATCACAATAACCCTAGCCCTCACTCTAACCATAAACCTACCCCTCAACCTAACACTCATCCTAAGCCTAACCCTAAACCTAATCTTCACCCTAACCCTAACCCTAACCCTCACCCTCACCATAACCATCACCATCACCCTAACACTCACCCTAAGCCTAACCCTCACCCACACCTTAACCCTCAACCTCACGCGAACCCTCACCCTCACCCTAACTCTCACCCTCAACCTAAACATCACCCGAACCCTAATCCTAACCTTAACCCTAACCCTAACCCTCACCCTAAGCTTAACCCTCAACCTGACCCTCAACCTCACCCTAATCCTCACATTAACCCTCACCCCTACCTAACCGAAACCCTCACCCTCAGCCTCACCTTAACCCTCACCCTCACCCTTATCATAGCCCTCACCCTAACCCTAACCCTCACCCTCACCCTCACCTTCAAACTAACCCTTAACCTCACCTAACCCTTTCCCTAAACCTTAACCTCAACCTAACCCTCATCTCACCCTCACTCTCACCCTAAACCTAACCCTAACCCTAACCCTCACCCTCACCCTCACCCAAACCGTAACCCTCACCTTCACCCTAAACCAAACCCTAACCCCAAACTTAACCCTCACCCTAACCATCACCCTAAACCTCACGATAACCCTAACCCTCACTCTCACCCTAACTCTCACCCTAATCCTTACCCTCACCCTAACCCTAACCCTAAACCTCACACAGACCCAAACCTTAACGCTCAACGTCACCCTAAACCTAACCCTAATGCTCACCCTAAAACTCACCATCACCCAAACCCTAACCCTCAGTCTCACTCTCACCCATACCCACACCCTAACCCTCACCCTCAGCCTAAACATCACCCTAAGCCTAAACCTCCCCCTTATCCTAACCCTCACCCTCACCCTCACCCTCACCCTTAGCCTAACCCTAAACCTAACCTTAATCCTAACCCTAACCCTCAACCTCACCCACACCCTCAACCTAACTGTAAACATATCCCTATTCCTAACCCTCAACCTCACCCTCACCCTAAAACTAACTCTAACGCTAACCCTAACCCTCACCCTAAACCTCACCCTAACCCTAATGCTAAGCGTAACCCTCAACCTAACACTAAACCTAACCCACACCCTCATCCTAAAGCAAAACCTAACCTTAAACCTAACCCTCACCATAACCCTCACAATAAGACTAAGGCTAACCCTAACCCTCACTATCACCCTCACCCTCACCCTATCCCGAACCCTCACCCTCACCCTAACACGAAACCTCACCCAAAATATCACCCTAAAACTAACCCTCATCCTAACCCTAACCCTAACCCTCACCCAAACCTTAACTCTCACCCTAACCCTCACCCTCACCCTAACCTCACCCTAACCCTAAACCTAAAGCTAGCCCTTACCCTAACCCTAACCCTCACCCTATCACTCACGCTAACCCTAACCCTCACACTCACCCTAACCCTCACCCTAACACTTACCCTCACCCTAACCCTTACCTTCAGCCTAACGCTCACACTAAACCTAAATCTCAGCTTAACCTTAATGCTAACCATGACCCTAACCCTACGCCTAAACCTCACCCTAACCCTAAACCTCACCCGCACCCTAGCCCTCAAACCAACCCTAATCCCAACCGTAACCCTCATTCTTACCCTCACCCTCACCCTAAAACATACACCCACCCTCACCCTAACATTAACCCTTACACACACCCTAACCCTAAACCTCACCCTAACCCTAACCCTGACCCTAAACCCTCACCTTCCCCCTAACCCTAATTCTAACCCTAAACCTCACCCTAACCCTAAGCCTAAGACTAATGCTAACTCTAACCCCCACCCTCACCATCACCCTAACCCTAAACCTATCCCTAACCTCACCCTATCCCTAACCTTCACCCTAACCCTAACCCAAACCCTCATCCTCACACTAACCCTAACAATAACCCTGACCCTATCCCTAACCCTAAACCTAACCTCACCCTAAACCTAACCCTATCCCTAGCCCTTACCCTAACCCTAACCCTCACATTCACCCTCACACTCACCCTAACCCTAATCCTAACCCTAGCCCTCACCCTAAACCTAAAGCTCACCCTCACCCAAACACTCAAACTAAGCCTAACCCAAACCCTAACCCTAATCCTAACCCTAGTCCTCACTCTGACCCTCACACTCAACCTAAACCTCACCCTCACCCTAGCCCACACACTAACCCTAACCCTATGCCAAACCGTAAACCTCAAGATCACCCTCACCCTCAACCTCATCCTCAGCCTAACCCTATCCCTAACCCTAATCCTAAACCTAACCCTCACCCTAACACTCACGCTAACCCTAACCCTCACTCTCACGCTAACCCTCAACCTAACACTGACCCTCACACTAACCCTTACCCTCAGCCTAATGCTCACACTAAACTTAACCCTCCCCCTAACCCTAACACTAACCATGACCCTAACCCTCACCCTAACCCTAAACCTCAGCCTTAGCCTAACCCTTACCCTCACCCTAGCCCTCAAACCAACCCTAATCCTAATACTAACCCTCATTCTCACCCTCACCCTCACCCTAAATCACACACTCACCCTCACCCTAACACTAACCCTAACCCACACCCTAACCCACACCCTCACCCTCACTTTCCCCCTAACCCTAATTCTAAGCCTAACATTCACCCTCACCCTAAGCCTAAGCCTAATGCTAACTCTAACCCTCACCCTCACCGTCACCCTAACCCTAAACTTATCCCTTAACCTCTCCCTATCCCTAACCTTCACCCTAACCCTAACCCAAACACTAATCCTCACCCTAACACTAACACTAACCCTGATCCTAACCCTAACCCTCACCCTAAACCTCACCCTAATGATTACCCTCAACCTAACCCTAACCCTAACCATAACCCTAATCCTCACACTAATCCTCACCATAACCCTCACAATAAACTTCACCCTAATCCTCACCCTATCCCTAACCCTAACCCTAACACTCACCCTAATACTAACCATAAACCTAACCCTCACCCTCAGCCTAAACATCACCGTCAGCCTAACACTCACCCTCACCCTAAACATCACCCTAACCCTAACCTTCACCCTAACCCTAACCCTAACACTCACCCTAAACCTCACCCTCACCCTCACCCTCACCCAAAACCTAACCATAACCCTACCCCTAATACTTAACCTAACCCTCTCCATCACCTTCACCCTAAACCTATCCCTACCCCTAACACTAAAGCTCACCCTCACCCTCACCCTAACACAAACCCTCAATCTAACCCTAAACCTCACCTTAAACCTAACCCTCAACCACAACCTAATCCAAACCCTCACCCTAACCCTAACAATCACAATAACCCTAACCCTCACTCTAACCATAAACCTACCACTCAACCTAACACTCATCCTAACCCTATCCCTAACCCTCACCCTCACCATAACCATCACCATCACCCTAACACTCAAACAAAGCCTAAACTTCACCCACACCTTAACACTCAACCTCACGGGAACCCTCACCATCACCCTAACACTCACCCTCAACCTAAACATCACTCGAACCCTAACCCTCACCCTAAACCTAACCCTCACCCTGACCCTCACCCTCACCCTAATCCTCACATTAAACCTCATCCCTACCTAACCGAAACCCTCACCCTCACCCTCACCCTAACCCTCACCCTAACCCTAACCCTAACCCTCACCCTCACCCTCACACTCATCCTAACCCTAAGCATAACTCTAATCCTAAACCTCATCCTCACCCTCTCCCTCAGCCTAACCCTCACCCTCACCCTAACCCTCTCCCTAAACCTTATCTGCACCCTAACACTAACCCTAAACCTCACCCTCAACCTAAACCTAACCCTAACGCTAACACTAAACCTAACCCTAACCCTCACCCTCACCCTAAACCTAAGCCTAACCCTAACCCTAACCCTCACCCTCACTCTAACCGTAACCCTCACCCTCACCCTAAACCAAACCCTAACCCCAACCCTAACCCTGACGCTAACCATCACCCTAATCCTCACGATAACCCTAACCCTCACTCTCACCCTAACTCTCACCTTAACCCTTACCCTCACCCTAACCCTAACCCTAAACCTCACCCAGACCAAAACATTAACACTCAATGTCACACTAAACCTAATCCTAATGCTCACCCTAAACCTTACCATCACCCAAACCCTAACCGTCATTCGCACCCTCACCCATACCCTCACCCTAACCCTCAACCTCAGCCTAAACATCACCCTAAGCCTAACCCTCCCCCTTATCCTAAACCTCACCCTCAGCCTTAGACTAACCCTAAACCTAACCCTAATCCTAACCCTAACCCTCAACCTCACCCACAACCTCAACCTAACTGTAAACATATCCCTAATCCTAACCCTCAAGCTCACCCTCACCCTAACCCTCATCCTAACCCTCACCCTAACCCTCACCCTAACTCTAATGTTAGCTTAACCCTCAATGTAACACTAACCCTAACCCACACACTCATCTTAAACCGAAACATAACCCTAACCCTAATCCTCACCATAACCCTCACAATAAGACTAAGGCTAACCCTAACCCTCACAATCACCCTCACACTCACCCTAACCCGAACCCGAACCCTCACCCTAACCCTCACCCTAACCCTCACCCAAAACATCACCCTAAAACTAACACTCACCCTAACCCTAACCCTAACACTCACCCAAATCTTAACTCTCAACCTAACCTTCACCCTCACCCTAACCTCACCCTAACCCTAAACCTAACCCTATCCCTTACCCTAACCCTAACCCTCACCCTAACACTCACACTAACCCTAACCCTCACTCTCACCCTAACCCTCACCCCAACACTTACCCTCACCCTAACCCTTACTCTCAGCCTAACGCTCACACTAAACCTAAATCTCAGCTTAACCTTAATGCTAACCATGACCCTAACCCTACCCCTAAACCTCATCCTAACCCTAAACCTCACCAGCACCCTAGCCCTCAAACCAACACTAATCCTAACCCTAACCCTAACCCTAACCCTAACCCTAACCCTAACCCTAACCCACACCCTAACCCTAAACCTCATCCTAACCCTAATCCTAACCCTCACCCTAAACCCTCACATTCCCCCTAACCATAATTCTAACCCTAAACCTCAACCTAACCCAAAGCCTAAGACTAATGCTAAATCTAGCCTTCACCCTCACCTTAATCCTAACCCTAAACCTATCCCTAAACCTCACCCTATCCCTAACCTTCACCCTAACCCTAACCCAAACCCTCATGCTCACCCTAACCCTAACACTAACTCTGACCCTAACCTTAAACCTCAACCTAACCTCACCCTAAACCTAACCCTAACCCTAGCCCTTCCCCTAACCATAACCCTCACATTCACCCTCACACTCACCCTAACCCTCATCCTAACCCTAGCCCTCACCCTAAACCTAACCCAAACCCTAAACCTCACCCTCACCCACACACTCAAACTCAACCTAACACAAACCCTAACCCTAATCCTAATTCTAACCCTCACCCTCACCCTCACACTCACCCTAACCCTCACCCTAACACTAACCCTCATCCTAACCCTTACCCTCAGCCTAACGCTCACAGTAACCTTAAACCTCACTCTAACCCTGATGTTAACCATGATCCTAACCCTAACCCTAACCCTAAACCTCACCCAAACCCTAAAACTTACCCTCACCCTAGCCCTCAAACCAAACTTAATCCTAACCCTAACCCTCATCCTTACACTCACCCTCACCTTAACTCACACTCTAACCCTCACCCTAACACTAACCCTAACCCACACCCTAACCCTTACCCTCAACCTAACCCTAACCCTCACACTCACCCTCAATTTCCCCCAACCCTAATTCTAACCCTAACCCTCACCCTAAACATAAGCCTAAGCCTAATGCTAACTCTAAACCTCACGCTCACCATCACCCTAACCCTAAACTTATCCCTTAACCTCACCCTATCCCTAACCTTCACCCTAACCCTAACCCAAACACTCATCCTCACCCTAACACTAACACTAACCCTGATCCTAACCCTAACCCTCACCCTAAACCTCCCCCTAATGATTACCCTCAACCTAACCCTAACCCTAACCCTAACCCTAATCCTCACAGTAATCCTCACCCTAACCCTAAACTTCACCCTAATCCTCACCCTATCCCTAACCCTAACCCTAACACTCACCCTAATACTAACCATAAACCAACCCTCACCTTCAGCCTAAACATCACCGTCAGCCTAACACTCACCCTCACCCTAAACATCACCCTAACCCTAACCTTCACCCTAACCCTAACCCTAACACTCACCCTAAACCTCACCCTCACCCTCACCCTCACACTAAGCCTAACCATAACCCTACCCCTAATCCTTAACCTAACCCTCTCCATCACCTTCACCCTAAACCTATTCCTACCCCTAACACTAACCCTCACCCTCACCCTCACCCTAACATGAACCCTAAACCTAACTCTAAACCTCACCTTAAACCTAACCCTCAACCACAACCTAATTCTAACCCTCACCCAACCCTAACAATCACAATAACCCTAACCCTCACTCTAACCATAAACCTACCCCTCAACCTAACACTCATCCTAAGCCTAACCCTAAACCTAATCCTCACCCTAACCCTAGCCCTAACCCTCACCCTCACCATAACCATCACCATCACCCTAACACTCACCCTAAGCCTAACCCTCACCCACACCTTAACCCTCAACCTCACGCGAACCCTCACCCTCACCCTAACACTCACCCTCAACCTAAACATCACCCGAACCCTAACCCTCACCTTAACCCTAACCCTAACCCTCACCGTAAACCTAACCCTCACCCTGACCCTCACCCTTATCCTAATCCTCACATTAACCCTCACCCCTACCTAACCGAAACCCTCACCCTCACCCTAACCCTAACCCTCACCCTCACCCTAGCCCTCACCCTAACCCTAACCCTAACCCTCACCCTCACCCTCACACTCATCCTAACCCTAAGCCTAACTCTAATCCTAACCCTCACCCTCACCCTCATCCTCAGCCTAGCCCTCACCCTCACCCTAACCCTCTCGCTAAATCTTACCCTCACCCTAACCCTAAACCTAAACCTCACCCTCAACCTAAACCTAACCCTAACCTTAACCCTAAACCTAACCCTCACCCTCACCCTCACCCGAAACCTACCCCTAAACCTAACCCTCACCCTCACCCTAACCGTAACCCTCACCCTCACCCTAAACCAAACCCTAACCCCAACCTTAACCCTCACCCTAACCATCACCCTAAACCTCACGATAACCCTAACCCTCACTCTCAACCTAACCCTCACCCTAACCTTTACCCTAACCCTAACCCTAACCCTAAACCCCACCCAGACCCAGACCCTAACCCTAACACTCACCCTAAACCTCACCCTAACCCTAATGCTAAGCTTAACCCTCAACCTAACACTAACCCTAACCCACACCCTCATCCTAAATCGAACCATAACCACAACCCTAACCCTCATCATAACCCTCACAATAAGACTAAAGCTAACCGTAACCCTCACTATCACCCTAACCCTAAACCTAACCCTCACGCTAATTCTCACCCTAACACTCATGATAACCCTAACACTCACTCTCACCCTAACACTCACCCTAAACCTTACCCTCACCCTAACCCTAACCCTAAACCTAACCCTAACGTTCACACTAACCCTAACCCTCACCCTAACCCTAACCCTCACCCTAACAATCAACCTCATCCTAAACCTAAACCTAACCCTAACCGTACCCTTACCCTCACACTCGCCCTAAGGCTAAACCTAACCCTCACTCTCACCCTAAACCTCATCTAAAGCCTTAACCTCACCCCAACCCTCACCCTAACCCTAACCCTCCAAGTAAACCAAACCCTTACCCTAACCCTAACCCTAACCCTAACTCTTACCCTCACCCTAACCCTAACCCTAACCCTAACCCTCACACTAAACCTAAACTTCACCCTAACCCTAACCCTAAACCTCACCCTAACTCTTATCCTTACCCTAACCCTCACCCTAAGCCTTAGCCTTGCCCTAACCCTCACCGTAACACTAACCGTATCACTAATCCTCAACCTAACCCTCACTGTAACAATCACCCTAACCCTAATCCTAACTCTCACACTAAGCTTAACCCTCAACCTAACCCTAAACCTAATTCTCACACTCACACTAACCGTAAACCTCACCAGCACCCTAACACTCACCCTCACGCTAAATATCACCCTAACCCTAACCCTCACACTAAACTTAGGCCTACCCCTCAACCTAACCCTAGTGCTCACCCAAACCATGACCCTCAGCTTAACACTAAACCTAACCCTAATCCTAACGGTAATTCTGGCAGTCACCCTCACCCTCACCCTAACCCTAACCCTCACCCTAACCCTAACCCTCACCGTCACCCTCAGCCAAACAGTATCCCTAAACCTAATCCTAACCCTCCCACTCACCCTCAACGTAACCCCAACCATAACCCTCACCCTAACCCTAATGATAACCCTCACCCTCACTGTCACCCTCACCCCTCACCCTCAGCCTAACCCTCACCCTCAACCTAACCCTAAACCTAACCCTCATGCTAATTCTCACCCTAACACTCATGATAACCCTAACACTCACTCTCACCCTAACACTCACCCTAAACCTTACCCTCACCCTAACCCTAACCCTAAACCTAACCCTAACATTCACACTAACCCTAACCCTCACCCTAACCCTTACCCTCACCCTAACAATCACCCTCATCCTAAACCTAAACCTAACCCTAACCCGTACCCTTACCCTCACACTCGCCCTAAGGCTAAACCTAAACCTCACTCTCACCCTAAACCTCATCTAAAGCCTTAACCTCACCCCAACCCTCACCCTAACCCTAACCCTCCAACTAAACCAAACCCTTACCCTAACCCTAACCCTAAACCTAACCCTAACTCTAACTCTAACCCTCATACTCACCCTCATCTTCACCCTCACCCTCAGCCTAACCCTAACCCTAATCCTAACACTAACCCTCACTCTCACACAAAACCAAAATCTAGCCTAACCCTAACCCTCACCCTAACCCTAACATGCACCCTGACGCTAACCCTCATCCTAAACCTAACCCTAACACTAACCATAACCCTCAAACTCACCGTAACCTTCACCCTAACCCTACCCCTACCTCTCGCCCTATCCCTCATACTAACCCTGACCCTAACATTTATCCTAAACCTAACCATAACCTCACACTAACCCTAAGCCTAAACCTTACCCTCACTCTCAACCTAATGGTATCCATAACCTTAAACCTAACCCTAACCCTAACAATAACCCTAAACCTAACCCTAATGCTAACCCTCACCCTCACCCTAACCCTAAACCTCACCCTAACCCTAACACTCAATCTAACCGTAACCCTAAACCTAACACTAACCCTCACCCTCAACCTAACTGGAAATCTCAACCTAACCCTAAGCCTAACCCTAACCCTCTACCTAGCCCTCACCTAACACTAATCCTAACCCTAAACCTCACTCTGACCCTAAACCTAACCCTAACCCTATCTCTCACTATAACCGTAATCCTAACCCTAACCCTCACCCTACCCCTAAACCTAATCCTCAAGTTCACCCTAGCCCTCACCCTAACTGTAATCATAACTCTAACCCTGATACTAAACCCAACCCTCACCCTAAACCTAACTCCAACCCTCACGCTAACCCTGATCCTAACCCTAACCCTAAAGCTAACCATGAACCTCACCCTAACACTAAACCGAACCCTCACCCTCACCCTAACCCTTTGCCTTACCCTAACCCTCACTCTAAGCCTTAGCCTTGTTCTAACCCTCACGCTAATAATAACCCTATCACTAACCCTCACCCTAACCCTCACCCTAACCATCACCCTAACCCTAAACCTAACCCTAATCCTCACACTAAAGCTACCCCTCACCCTCACCCTAACCCTAGCTCTCATGCTAACCATCATCCTATCCCTAAAACTAACCATCCCCCTAACACTAACCCTAAACCTCACCCGCACACTAACCCTCTCCCTAACCATCACCCTCACCCTAAACATCACCTTAACCCTAACCTCACCATAATGATAAGCCTAACCCTCACCCTAACCCTACACACTCACCCTCACCCTCACCCTCCAGTTAAAACTAAACCTAAACCTAATCCTAACCGTAAATCTAACCCTCACCCGAACCCTAAACCTAACCCTAAACCTCGCCCTAAACCTGACCCTCACACTCACCCTCAGCCTAACAGTAACCCTAACCCTAATCCTAACCCTCACACTCACCCTCACACTAACCCTAACCCTAACACTCACCCTAAACCTAATGCCAATCCTCTCCCTCACCCTCAGCCTAACCATAACCATAACCCTAATCCTAACCCTCACACTCACCCCTCTCCCTCAGCCTAACCCTCACCCTCAACCTAAACCTAATCCTAACCCAAAGCCAAACCCTCACCCTAACACTCACGATAACCCTAACACTCACCCTAACCCTTACCCTCACCCTAACCCTAAACCTAAATGTTACCCTAACCCTCACACTACACCTAACCCTCAATTGAACGCTAAACCTCACCATAACACTCACCCTAATCTTAAACCTAACTCTAACACTAAGCCGCACCCTTACCTTCACATTCACCCTAAAGCTAACCCTAACCCTCACTCTCACCCTAAACCTCACCCTAAGCCTTAAACTCACACAACCCTCAACCTAACCCTAAACCTCAAACTAAACCTAACCCTCACACTAACCCTAACCCTACCCCTCACCCTAACACTAACCCTAAACCTCAGCCTAACCTTAAACCTAACCCTCATCCTCACCCTAGAGCTCACACTAACCCTAAACCTAAGCCTCAGCCTCACCCTCACCCTAAACCCATCCCTCACCCTTACCTTAACCTAAAGCTCACCCTAAGCTAACCCTAACCCTCAAACTAACCCTAACCCTCACCATAACCCTAACCCTACTCCTCAGCCTAACCCTCATCCTAATCCTAAACCTAACCCAAACTCTCACCCTAACCCTAACACTAACACTCACCCTAAACCTAAGCCTAACCCTAACCTTAACCCTAACCCTCACCCTCACCTTCAACGTAACCCTTACCCTAAACCTAATCCTAACCCTAACCCTCACCCTCACCCTGTCTCTAAACTTAACCTTAACCCTAACTCTCACCCTCACTGTAACCCTAACCCTAAACCTATCCTTAAAGCTCACCTTAGCCCTAATCCTCACCCTAACCCTAAGCGAAACCCTCACCCTCACCTTAACCCTAACCCTAACCATAACCCTAACCCGCACCCTAAACCCAACCCTAATCCTAACCCTAACCCTCACCCTAATCCTAAACCTAACCCTAAACCTAACACTCACACTAAATCTAACCCTCACCCTCAGCCTAACATTAAGCCTAATCAAAACCCTAACCCTAACCCTCACACTCACCCTTACTCTAAACCTAACCCTAACCCTAACACTAACCCTAACCCTCACACTCACCCTCATCCTCAACCTCACCGTCACCCTAACCCTAACCCTAATCCTAATGTTAACCCTCACCCTCAGCCTCAACCTAACCCTATGCCTTACCCTAACCCTCACCCTCACCCTAACCCTAACCCTAACCCTAATCCTAAACCTCACACTAACCCTAACCCTAAGCCTCACCCTCACCTCACCCTCACCGTAATGCTAACCCTAACCCTAAACCTAAACCTCACCATCACCCTCACCCTAACCCAAACCCGAACCCTCAACTGAACCCTCACCCGAACCCTCATCCTCACCACCACCCTCAACCTAAACCTAACCCTAATTTAACCGTAAACCTTACTCTCAACCTAACCCTCACGCTAACCCTTACTCTCACTCCAAACCTAAACCTAACCCTCATCCTAAACCTAACCCTAATCCTCACCCTAACCCTCACACTAAACCTAACACTCACCCTATTCCTAACCCTAACCCTCACCCAAACACTTAGCCTTACCCTAACCCTCACCCTAAGCCTTAGCCTTGCCCTAACCCTCACCCTAACACTAAACCTATCACTAAAGCTCAACCTAAACCTCACCCTAACCATCACCCTAACCCTCACACTCAGCCTAACCCTCACCCTATCCCTAACCCTAGCCCTCATCCTAACCCTCATCCTATCCCAAAACCTAACCCTCAACCTAACCCTAACCCTAAACCTCACCCGCAACCTAACCCTCACCTTAACCCTCACCCTCACCCTAAACATCGCCCTCAACTTCACCCTCACCCTAATCTTTAGCCTAATGCTCACCCACACCCTAGCCCTCACCCTCATCCTAACCCTAACCCTAACCCTCACCCCAACCATAACCCTCACCATCACCCTCAGCCTAACAGTATCCCTAACCCTAATCCTAAACCTCACACTCACTCTCACCCTAACCCTAAACCTAACACTCACCCTAACCCTAATGCTAACCATCACTCTCATAATCACCCTCAGCCTAACCCTAACAGTAACCCTAATCCTAACCCTCATCCTCACCACTCACCCTCAGCCTAACCCTCACCCTCACCCCTCACACTCAGCCTAACCCTCACCCTCAACCTAACCCTAACCCTAACCCTCACCCTAACACTCACGATAACTCTAACACTCACTCTCATCCTAATACTCACCCTAAACCTTTGCCTAACCCTAACCCTAACCCTAAACCTAACCCTAACCCTCACATTAACCCTATCCCTAGCCCTAAACTTAACCCTAACACTCACTCTCACCCTAACACTCACCCTCATCCTAAACCTCACCCTACCCTTTACCCTAACCTTCACCCTCACCTATACCTCACCCTAACCCTAACCCTAAGCATAACAATAAACTTAAACCTTACTATAATGCTAACCCTCTTCCTCACCCTATCCCTAACCCTAACCCTCACCCCAACACTAAGCCTCACCCTCACCCTCAGCCTAACACTAAACCTAATTTAACGGTAACCCTCACGCTCACCCTCAATCTAACCCTGCCCCTAAACCTTAACCTCCCCCCAACCCTAACCTCCACACTAACCCTAATACTCACCATAAGCCTAACCCTAACCTTCACCCTAACCCTAACCCTAACCCTCACCATCACCTGACCCTCAACCTAACCCTAACCCTAACCCTCACCCTAAACCTAACCCTCAGCGTAACCCTAAGACTAACCCTAACCCTCACCCTAACCCTCACACTCACCCCCACCCTAACCCTAATCTTAACCCTAACCCTAAACCTCACCCTAACCCTCATCATAACCCTCACCCTAACCCTAACCCTAACACTAAACCTAACCCTATCCCTCACCCTAAACTTAACTCTAACCCTAACCCTCACCCTCACCCTTACCCTAACCCTAACCCTAAACCTCACCCTAATCCTAACCTTAAACCTCACCCTCACCTCACATTCACGGTAACTCTAAACTTAATCCTAAACCTCACCCTCAACCTAGCCCAAACCCAAACACTAATCCTAACCCTCACGCTCATCCTCACCATCACACTCAACCTAACCCTGCCCATAACCCTTTCTCTCACCCCAACCCTAACCTCCACCCTAAACTTAACCCTCATCCTAACCCTAACCCTAACGATAACCCTAACCCTCACAATAACCCTAACCCTCACCCTAAACCTAACCCTATCCCTCACCCTACCTCTCATACTAACCCTAAACCTAACCCTAATCTTAACCATAAACCTAACCCTAAACCTCACCCCAAACCTAACCCTAACCCTCACCCTCAACCTCACCCTCACCCTCGCCTTAACCGTAACCCTAACCCTAACCCTAACCCTAACCCTAACACTATCCCTAAACCTAAACCTAACCTAACCCTAATCCTAAACCTCACCCTCACCATCACCTTAACAATAACAATAACCGTAACCCTAACAATAACCTTAACCCTCACCTGAACCCTAACCCTAACCCTCACACTCACCCTAACACTAAACCTAACCCTAACCCTAACCCTCACCCTACCACTCACGGTAACCCTAACCCTCACACTCACCCTAACGTTCACCCTAAACCTTAACTTAATCCTAACCCTAACCCTAAGCCTAAGCCTAACCAGCACATTAACCCTCACCCTAACCCTATCCCTAACCCTAACCATCACCGTAACTCTCACCCTAACGCTAATCCTAACTCTAAAACGCACCCTCACCATAACCCTCACCCAACACCTGACTCAAAACCTAACCCTCGTGCTAAACCTAACCCTAACCCTAACCCTCACCCTAACCCTCACCGTCACAAAAACCCTCACCCTAAGTCTAACCCTAACCCTCACTCTAACCCTCACACTCACCCTCAGCCTAACCCTAAAACTAATCCTACCCCTCACCCGCACACTGACCCTAACCTCAACCTAACGCTAACCCTCACCCTCACCCTAACCCTCACCCTAACCCTAAACCTAATCCTAATACTCACCCGCACCCTATACCTCACCGTCACCCTAACCCTCACCCTAAACATAACCCTCACCCACACCCTAACCCTCAGTCTGACCCAAACCCTCACCCTCACACTAACCTTCACCCTAACCCTAACCGTCACCGTAACCCTCACCCTATCGCTAAACCTAACTCTAAAACCCACCCTCACCCTAACCTTCACCCAAAACCTTACTCAAACCCTAACCCTCACGCTAAACCTAACCCTAACCCTAACCCTCACCCTAACCCTCACCGTCACAATAACCCTCACCCTAAACCTAACCCTCAACCTCACCCTAACCCTCAGCCTCACCCTCAGCCTAACCCTGAAACTAATCCTACGAATCACCCGCAACCTCACCCTAACCCCACCCTAGCCCTTATCCTAAACCTAACCCTCACCCTCATCCTAAACCTAACCCTCACCCTATAGCTAACCCTCACTCACACCCTAAATCTCAGTCTCACCCGAACCCGAACCCTCACCCTAACCCTAACTCTCAACCTCACCCTCACCCTCACCCAAAATCTAAACCTCAGTCTCAACTGAACCCTCACCCACATCCTAACCCTCTCCCTAAACATCACCTAAACCTAACCCTCACCGTCACCATAACACTAGCCCTAAACCTCACCCTAACCCTAACCCTCACCCTCAACCTCACCCTCAGCCTAAGCCTAACCCTAACTCTAATCCTACCCCTAAACCTCACCCTCACCCTCAACCTAACCTTAACCCTAACCCTCACCGTCACCCTCACCCTAACCCTAACACTCACCATAACACTCACCCTAACCCTAACCCTCATTCTCACCCTAACCCTCACCCTAAGACTTACCCTCATCCTAAACCTTAACCTCAGCCTAACTCACACTAATCCTAACCCTAATGCTAACCATGACCCTAATCCTAACCCTAAACCTCACCATAACGCTAACCCTCACCTGAACCCTAAACCTAACCCTAGCCCTTACCCTAACCCTAACCCTCACACTCACACTCACACTCGCCATAACCTTCACCCTCACACTAGCCCCCACCCTAAACCTAACCCTAAACCTAAAACTCACCCTCACCCTCAACCTCACCCTAACCCTAATTTAACCCTAACCCTCACCCTCAACCAAACCTTGCCCCTAAACCTTACTCTCACCCCAACCCTAACTTCCACCCTAAACCTAACCGTCACCCTAACCTTAACACTAACGCTAACCCTAACCCTCACAATAACCCTAACCCTCACCCTAAACCTAACCCTAACCCTCACCCTACCCCTCATCCTAACCCTAAACCTAACCCTAATCTTAACCCTAACCCTAACCCTAAACCTCATCCCAAACCTAACCCTAACCCTCAACCTCACTCTCACAGTAACCATAACCTTAATCCTAACCCTAACACTAACCCTAAACCTAAACTTATCACTAACCCTTAGCCTAAACCTCACCCTCACCCTAACCCTAACAATAACAGTAACTCTAAACCTAAACCTAACCCTAAACCTAATTCTAACCCTCACCCTAACCCTAAGCATGACCTTAACCGTCACCCGAACCCTAACCCTAACCCTCACCCTAAGCTCACCCTAACTCTAACTCTAACTCTAAAAGCCACCCTCACCCTAAACCTCATCCAAAACCTTACTCTCACCCTAACCTTCATGCTAAACCTAACCCTAACCCTAACCCTCACCCTAACCCTCACCATCACAATAACCCTCACCCTAAGCCTAACCCTCACCCTCACCCTAAACCTCACCCACACCTTCAGTCTAAACCTAAAACTAATCCTACCCCTCACACGCACCCTAAACCTCACCGTCACCTTAACCCTCACCCTAAATCTAACCCTCACCCACACCCTAACCCTCAGTCTCACCCGAACCATCACCCTCACCCTAACGCTCACCCTAACCCAAACCCTCAACCTCACCCTCAATCTCACCCACAATCTAACCCTCAGTCTCACCCTCACTCTCACCCTCATCCTAACCCTCACCCTCACCCTAAACATCACCTGACCCTAACCCTCACACTCATCATATCTCTAACACTAAACCTCACCCTCTCCCTCAACTTAACCCTAACCCTAACCCTCACCCTCACCCTGACCCTAACCCTAAGCCTAACCCTCACCCTCACCCTCACCCTCACCCTAACCCTAACACTCACCCTCACCCTAAACATCACCCTAAAACTAACCCTCACCCTAACCCTAACCCTAACGCTCACCCTAACCCTAATTCTCACCCTAACCCTCACCCTTACCCTAACCCCACCCTACCCTAAAACTAACTCTAGCCATTACCCTAACCCTAACCCTCACACTCACCCTCACACTCACCCTATTTCTCAACCTCACCGTAGCCCACAAACTAACCCTAACCCTAACACTAAAACTCACCCTCACCCTCACACTCACACTCAGCCTGACCCTAACCCTAACCCTCACCCTCACCCTCACACTCACATTAACACTCACACTCACGCTAGCCCTTACACTAACCCTAACCCTAACCCAAACCCTAAATCTCAAGATCAACCTCACCCTCAACTTCACCCTCAGGCTAACCCTAACCCTAACCCTAATCCTAACTCTAACCATCACCCTAACACGCATGCTAAACCTAACCCTCTCTCTCACCCTAACCCTCACCATAACACTTACCCTCACCCTAACCCTTACCCTCAGCCTAAGGCTCACACTAAACCTAACTCTCACCCTCACCCTCACCCTAACCCTCACCCTCACCCTAGCCCTCACCCTAAACCTAAATCTAACCCTCACCCTAACCCGTCACGCTCATCCTAACCCTAAGCCTAACTCTAATCCTAAGCCTCACCCTCACACTCACCCTCAGCCTAACCCTCACCCTCACCCTAACGCTCTCCCTAAACCTTACCCTCACACTAACACTAACCCTAAACCTCACCCTCAGCCTAAACCTACACCTAACCCTAATACTAAACCTAACTCTCACGCTCACCCTCACCCTAAACCTAAACCTAACCCTAACCCTCACCCTCAACTTCACCCTATCTGTAACACTTAAGCTAACCTTCACCCTAAACCTAACCATAAGCCTCACCATAACCCTAAACCTAACCCTAACTCTAACCCTCACCCTAAACAAAACACTAAAGCCAACCCTAACCCTCAACCTAACCATCACCCTAACCCTCACAATAACCCTAACCCTCACTCTCACCCTAACCCTCAACCTAACCATTACCCTCACCCTAACCCTAACCCTAAACCTCACTCAGACCCAAAAACTAACCCTCACCGTCACCCTAAACCTAACCCTAACACTCACCCTCACCCTAACCCTCACCCTAAACCTCACCCTCACCCAAACCCTAACCCTCAGTCTCGCCCTCACCCATACCCTCAACTTAAACCTCACCCTCAACCTCACCCTCAGCCTAACACTAAACCTAACCCTAACCCTCACACTAAGCCCCACCCTCACTCTAACCCTAACCCTAGTCCTCATCCTAAGCCTCATCCTAACCCTGAACCTAACCCTAACCCTAACACTAACCCTAAACCTCACCTGCACCCTAATCCTTACGCTATCCCTCAACTTCACCCCTAACCCTCAACTTAACCTTTAGTCTAACCGTCACCCTAACCCTAGCCCTCACCCTCACCTTCACCCTAACCCTAACCCTAACACTCACCCTAACCCTAACCCTCAACCTAACAGTAACCCTAAACCTAACACTAACCTTCACCCTAACCCTAACCCGAAATCTCAACCTAACCCTAACCCTAAACCTCACCCTCAACCTAGCCCTCACCTAACACTAATTCTAACCCTAACCCTCACTCTGACCCTAACCCTAACCCTCACCCTTACTCTCACCATAACCCTAATCCTATCCCTAACCTTCACCCTAACCCTCACCCTAAACCTAACTCTAATCCTCATCTTCTCCCTAGCCCTCACCCAACCCTAAACGTAACCGTACCCCTCACCCTCAACCTAACCCTACCCCTAACCCTAACCCTCACCCTAACCCTAACCTCCATCCTAACCCTCACCCTAACCCTAACCCTAATCCTAAACCTCACCCTAAACCTCACCCTCAACCTAACATTAACCCAAACCCTAACTCTCAACTTAACCCTCAACCTAACCCTAACCCTAACACTAACACTCACACTAAACCTAACCCTCACCCTAAAACTAACCCTAAACCCTCTCACTAACCCTGACCCTAACCCTAACCATAACCATAACCATAACCCTGAACCTCACCCTAACCCTAAACCTAACCCTTACCCTCACCCTAACCCTTAGCCTTACCCTAACGCTCACCCTAAGCCTTAGCCTTGCCCTAACCCTCATCCTAACCCTAACCTCTTATTAACCCTCACCCTAACCCTCACCCTAACCCTAAACCTAAACCTAACCCTCACACTAAGCCTAAACCTCACCCTAAACCTAGCCCTCATCCTAACCCTAACCCTAACCCTCACCCTCACCCTAACAGTAACCCTCAACCTCACCCGCACCCTAACCCTCACCCTCACCCTAAACATCACCCTAACCCTAACCCTCACCCTAACCTTAAGCCTAACCCTCACCCTAGCCCTAGACCTCACCCTCACCCTTACCCTCAGCCTAACCCTTATCCTAATTTAACCCTAACCCTCACCCTCATCCTCAACCTAACCCTGCCCCTTACCCTTACAATCACCCCAACCCTAACCTTTACCCTAAACCTAATTCTCACCCTAAGCCTAACCCTAAGCCTAACCCTAAACTTCACCCTAAACCTAACCCTAAACCTCACCATCACCTAGACCTCACCCTAAACCTAACCCTAACCCTCACCCTAAACTTAACATTCAGATTAACCCTAAGACTAACCCTAACCCACACCCTAACCCTCACACTCACCCTCACCCTAACCCTAATCTTAACCCTCACCCTAACCCTCACCCTAAACCTAAACCTAACCCTAATCCTCACACTAAGCCCAACCCTAACCCTAACCCTAACTCAAACCCTAACCCTCACCCTAACCCTAAACCTAACCCTAACCCTCACACTAAGCCAATCCCTCACCCTAACCCTAGCCCTCATCCTAAGCCTCATCCTAACCCTGAACCTAACCCTCACCCTAACACTAACCCTAAACCTCACCTGCACCCTAAACCTCACGCTAACCCTCAATTTCACCCTAAACATCACCCTAAACCTAACCCTCAACTTAACCTTAAGCCTAACCCTCACCCTAACACTAGCCCTCACCCTCACCCTCACCCTCCGATTAACACTAAACCTAACACTAATCCTAACACTCACCCTCAACCTAACCCTAACCCTAACCCTCACCCTAACCCTAACCCTCAACCTAACCCTAACCCTAAACCTAATACTAACCTTCACCCTAAACCTAACCCGAAATCTCAACCTAACCCTAACCCTAAACCTCACCCTCAACCTAGCCCTCACCTAACACTAATTCTAAACCTAACCCTCACTCTGACCCTAACCCTAACCCTCACCCTTACTCTCACCATAACCCTAATCCTATCCCTAACCTTCACCCTAACCCTCACCCTAAACCTAACTCTAATCCTCATCTTCTCCCTAGCCTTCACCCAACCCTAAACATAACCGTACCCCTCACCCTCAACCTAACCCTACCCCTAACCCTAACCCTCACCCTAACCCTAACCTCCATCCTAACCCTCACCCTAACCCTAACCCTAATCCTAAACCTCACCCTAAACCTCACCCTCAACCTAACATTAACCCAAACCCTAACTCTCAACTTAACCCTCAACCTAACCCTAACCCTAACACTAACACTCACACTAAACCTAACCCTCACCCTAAAACTAACCCTAAACCCTCTCACTAACCCTGACCCTAACCCTAACCATAACCATAACCATAACCCTGAACCTCACCCTAACCCTAAACCTAACCCTTACCCTCACCCTAACCCTTAGCCTTACCCTAACGCTCACCCTAAGCCTTAGCCTTGCCCTAACCCTCATCCTAACCCTAACCTCTTATTAACCCTCACCCTAACCCTCACCCTAACCCTAAACCTAAACCTAACCCTCACACTAAGCCTAAACCTCACCCTAAACCTAGCCCTCATCCTAACCCTAACCCTAACCCTCACCCTCACCCTAACAGTAACCCTCAACCTCACCCGCACCCTAACCCTCACCCTCACCCTAAACATCACCCTAACCCTAACCCTCACCCTAACCTTAAGCCTAACCCTCACCCTAGCCCTAGACCTCACCCTCACCCTTACCCTCAGCCTAACCCTTATCCTAATTTAACCCTAACCCTCACCCTCATCCTCAACCTAACCCTGCCCCTTACCCTTACAATCACCCCAACCCTAACCTCTACCCTAAACCTAATTCTCACCCTAAGCCTAACCCTAAGCCTAACCCTAAACTTCACCCTAAACCTAACCCTAAACCTCACCATCACCTAGACCTCACCCTAAACCTAACCCTAACCCTCACCCTAAACTTAACATTCAGATTAACCCTAAGACTAACCCTAACCCACACCCTAACCCTCACACTCACCCTCACCCTAACCCTAATCTTAACCCTCACCCTAACCCTCACCCTAAACCTAAACCTAACCCTAATCCTCACACTAAGCCCAACCCTAACCCTAACCCTAACCCTCACACTCACCCTCACCCTAACCCTATCTTAACCCTCACCCTAACCCTCACCCTAAACCTAAACCTAACCCTAATCCTCACACTAAGCCCAACCCTAACCCTAACCCTAACCCAAACCCTAACCCTCACCCTAACCCTAAACCTAACCCTAACCCTCACACTAAGCCAATCCCTCACCCTAACCCTAGCCCTCATCCTAAGCCTCATCCTAACCCTGAACCTAACCCTCACCCTAACACTAACCCTAAACCTCACCTGCACCCTAAACCTCACGCTAACCCTCAATTTCACCCTAAACATCACCCTAAACCTAACCCTCAACTTAACCCTAAGCCTAACCCTCACCCTAACACTAGCCCTCACCCTCACCCTCACCCTCCGATTAACACTAAACCTAACACTAATCCTAACACTCACCCTCAACCTAACCCTAACCCTAACCCTCACCCTAACCCTAACCCTCAAGCTAACCCTAACCCTAAACCTAATACTAACCTTCACCTTAAACCTAACCCGAAATCTCAACCTAACCCTAACCCTAAACCTCACCCTCAACCTAGCCCTCACCTAACACTAATTCTAAACCTAACCCTCACTCTGACCCTAACCCTAACCCTCACCCTTACTCTCATCATAACCCTAATCCTATCCCTAACCCTCACACTAACCCTCACACTAAACCTCACCCTAAACCTCACCCTCAACCTAACCCTAACCCAAACCCTAAACCTCAACCTAACCTGCAACCTAACCGTAAACCTAACTCTAACCCTCACACTAAACCTAACCCTCACCCTAACCCTAACACTAAACCCTCTCGCTAATCCTCATCCTAACCCTAACCCTAACCATAACCATAACACTGAACCTCACCCTAACCCTAAACCTAACCGTCACCCTCACCCTCACCCTAACCCTTAGCCTTACCCTAACCCTCCCTCTAAGCCTTAGCCTTGCCCTAACACTCACCCTAACCCTAACCCTATCACTAACCCTCACCCTAACCCTAAACCTAACCCTAAACCTCACACTAAGCCTAACCCTCACCCTAACCCTAGCCCTCATCCTAACCCTCATCCTCACCCTAACCCTAACCCTCACCCTAACAGTAACCCTCAACCTCACCCGCACCCTAACCCTCACCCTAACCCTCACCCTCACCCTAAACATCACCGTAACCCTAACCCTCACCCTAACCTTAAGCCTAACCCTCACCCTAAAACTAGACGTCACCCTCAACCTTACCCTCAGCCTAACACTTACCCAAATTTAACCCTAACCCTCACCCTCAACCTAACCCTGCCCCTTACCCTTACACTCACCCCAACCCTAACCTCCACCCTAAACCTAATCCTCACTCTGAGCCTAACCCTAAGCCTAACCCTAAACTTCACCCGAACCCTAACCCTAACCCTCACCATCACCTAGCCCTCACCCTAACCCTAACCCTCACCCTAAACTTAACCTTCAGATTAACCCTAAGACTAACCCTAACCCACACCCTCACCCTCACACTCACCCTCATCCTAACCATAATCTTAACCGTAACCCTAACCCTCATCATAAACCTCACCCTAACCCTAACACTAACACTAACCCTAACCCAATCCCTCACCCTAACCTTAACTCTAACCCTAACCCTCACCCTCACCCTTACCCTAACCCTAAACCCAAACCTCACCTAAACCCTAACCCTAACCCTAACCCTCACCCTCATTTCACACTCACCGTAACCCTAAACCTAACCCTAAATTTCACCCTCACACTCACCCTAACCCTAACCCAAACCTTCAACCGAAATCTCACACTCACCCTCATCCTCGCCATCACCCTCAACCTAAAACTGCCCCTAACCCTTACTCTCACCCCAACCCTAACCTCCACCCTAAACCTAACCCTCACCCTATCCCTAACCCTAACGCTAACCCTAACCCTCACAATAAACCTAACCTTCACCCTAAACCTAACCCTACCCCTCATCCTACCCCTCATCCTAACCCTAAACATAACACTAATCTTAACCCTAACCCTAACCCTAAACCTCACCCCAAATGTAACCCTAACCCTCAGCCTCACCGTAACCATAACCCTAACCGTAACCGTAAGACTAACCCTGAACCTAAACCTAACTTAACCCTAATCCTAAACCTCACCCTCACCCTCACCCTAATACTAATATTAACCGTAACCCTAAACCTAAACTTAAACCTAACCCTAATTCTAACCCACACCCTAACCCTAACCATAACTTTAACCCTCACCTGAACCCAACCCTAACCCTCACCCTCACCCTCACACTAAACCCAAACATTACCCTAACCCTAACCCTCACACTAACCGTGACCCTAACACTCACGGTAACCCTAACACTCATTCTCACTCTAACCCTCACTCTAAACCTTAACTTAATCCTATCCCTAACCCTAAGACTAATCCTAACCCGCACACTAACCCTCACCCTAACCCTAACCCTAACCCTCACCCTAACTCTAAACCTAACTCTAAAACCCACCCTCACCCTAACCCTCACCCAAAACCTTACTCTCACCCTAACCCTCACGCTAAGCCTAACCCTAACCTTAACCCTCACCCTAACCCTCACCCTCACAATAACCCTCAACCTAAGCCTAACCCTCACCCTCACCCTAACCCTCACACTCACCCTCAGCCTAACCCTTAAACTAATCCGACCCCTCACTCTCACTCTGACCCTAAACTCACCCTAACCCTAACCCCACCCTCACCCTCACCCTAACCCTCAATCTAACCCTAACCCTAAACATAATCCTAACACTCACCCGCACCCTAAACCTCACTGTCACCCTTACCCTCACCCTAAACATAACCCTCACCCATACCCTAACCCTCAGTCTGACCCTCACCCTCACCCTCACCCTAACCCTCACCCTAACCCTAACCCTCAACCTCACCCTCACCCTCACCCAAAATCTAACCCTCAGTCGCAATGGAACGCTCACCCTCATCCTAACCATCACCCTCACGCTAAACATCACCTAACCCTAACCCTCACGCTCACCATAACCCTAACCCTAATCCTCACCCTAACCCTAACTCTGATCCTCAACCACACACTCAGGCTAATCTTAACATTAACATTAACCCTAAACCTAAACCTCACCCTCAGCCTAAACCTAACCCTAACCCTAATCCTAAACCTAACCCTCACCCTCACCCTCACCCTAAACCTAAACCTAACCCTAACCCTCACACTCACCCTCACCCTATCCCTAACCCTTAAGCTAACCTTCACCCTAAACCTAACCCTAAACCTCACCCTCACCCTAACACTAACCCTAAACCTAACCCTCACCCTCAACCAAACCTTAAACCCAACCCTAACCCTCAACCTAACCATCACCCTAACCCTCACCATAACCCTAACCCTCACTCTCACCCTAACCCTCACCCTAACCTTTACCCTCACCCTAACACTAACCCTGAACCTCATCCAGACCCAAACCCTAACTCTCACCGTCACCCTAAACCTAACCCTAATGTTCACCCTCACCATAACCAGAACCCTAAACCTCGCCCTCACCCAAATCCTAACACTCAGTCTCACCCTCACTCATACCCTCACCCTCACCCTCACCCTCAATGTCACCCTTAGCCTAAACCTAAACCTAACCCTAATCCTAACCCTTACCCTCACCCTCACCCTCACCCTCAACCTAACCTTAAATGTAACCCTACTCCTAACCCTTATCCTCAAACTCACCCTAAACCTAACTCTAACCCTAACCCTAACACTCACTCTAACCCTCACGCTAACCATAATTCTAAGCCTAACCTTCACCCTAACCCTCACCCTAACCCTTAACTTCAACCTAACCCTAAACCTAACCCTCAGCCTCACACTAAACCTCACCCTAACCCTAACCCACACCCTAATCCTTACCCTGCCGCTAACCCTCACCCTAAACCTAAGCCTAACCCTCACCCTAACCCTCACCCTAACACTCACGATAACCCCAACCCTCAATTTCACCCTAACCTTCACCCTAAAACTTACCCTCACCCTCACCCTAACCCTAACCCTAACACCCACACTAACCCTAACCCTCACCCTAACCCTGAACCTAACCCTCACCCTCATCCTAAACCTAAACCTAACCCTAACCCTATCCCTCACCATCACCCTCACACTAAGAGTAAGGCTAACCCTAAACTGCACTATCACCCTAATACTCACCCTAACTCTTACCCTCACCCTAAACTTAACCCTAACCCTAACCCTCAAACTAAACCTAAACTTCACCCTAACCCTAACCCTACCCCTCAACCTAACCCTTAGCCTTAGGTAACCCTCACCCTAAGCCTTAGCCTTGCCCTCACCCTCACCTTAACCCTAACCCTATCACTAACCCTCACCCTCACCCTCACCCTAAACATCACCCTAACCCTAAACCTAACCCTAACCCTCACACTAAGCCTAACCCTCAACCTAACCCTAACCCTAGCTCTCATCGTAACCCTCATCCTAACCCTAAACCTAACCCTCACCCTAAACCTCACCTTCACCCTAAACATCACCGTAACCCTAACCCTCACCCTAACCTTAAGTCTAACCTTCACACTAACCCTAGCCCTCACCCTCACCCTCACCCTCTGCTTAACACTAAACCTAACCCTAATCCTAACCCTCACCCTCACCCTAACCTTAACCCTAAACCTCACCCTAACCCTAACCCTCAACCTAACCGTAACCCTAAACCTAAGACTAACCCTCTCCCTAACCCTAACCCGAAATCTCATCCTAAACCTAACCCTAACCCTCACCCTCAACCTAGCTGTCACCTAACACTAATTCTAACCTTAACCCTCACTCTTACTCTCACCATAACGATAATCCTATCCCTAACACTCACCCTAATCCTCACCCTAAACCTAACCCTAATCCTCACCTTCACCCTAGCCCTCACCCTAACCCTAATCGTAATCCTAACCCTCACTCTCACCCTCAACCTAACCCTACCCCTACCCCTAACCCTCACCCTAACCCTAACCTCCATCCTAACCCTCACCCTAACCCTAACCCTAATCCTAAACCTCACCCTAAACCTCACCCTCAACCTAACCCTAATCCAAACCCTAACTCTCAACCTAACCCTCACCCTACCCCTAACACTAACACTCACACCAAACCTACCCCTCACCCTACCCCTCACCCTACCCCTCAGGCTAACCCTCATCCTAACCCTAACCATACCCATAACCCTAAACCTGAACCTCAACCTAACCCTAAACCTAACCTCACCCTAGCCCTTAGCCTTACCCTAACCCTCACTCTAAGCCTTAGCCTTGACCTAACCCTCACCCTAACACTCACCCTAACCCTCACCCTAACCATCACCCTAACCCTAAACCTAACACTAACCCTCACACTAAGCCTAACCCTCACCCTAAACCTAACCCTCAACCTAACCCTAACCTTAACCCGAACCCTGAATATCAGCCTAACCCTAACCCTCACCCTCACTCTCACCCTAACACTTAGCCTTACCATAAACCTCACCCTAAGCCTTAGCCTTGCTCTAACCCTCACCCTCACCCTAACCCTATCACTAACCCTCACCCTAACCCTAAACCTAACCCTAACCCTCACACTAAGCCTAAACTTCAACCTAACCCTAACCATAGTTATCTTCCTAAACCTCACCCGCACCCTAATCCTCACCCTCACCCTAAATATCACACAAACGCTAACCCTCACCCTCACCCTAACCCTCACCCTAACCCTTGCCCTCACCCTAACCTTAAATGTATCACTAACCCCAACACTAACCCTAACCCTCACCATAACCCTAACCCTACTCCTCAGCCTAACCCTCATACTAATCCTAAACCTAACCCAAACTCTCACCCTAACCCTAACACTAACACTCACCCTAAATCTAAGCCTAACCCTAACCCTCATCCTCACCCTCAACTTCAACCTAACCCGTACCCTAACCCTAATCCTAAACCTAAACCTCACCCTCAACCTGTCTCTAATCATAACCTTAACCCTAACTCTCACTCTCACCATAACCCTAACCTAAACCTATCCCTAAACCTCACCCTATCCCTAACCCTCACCCTAACCCTAACCCAAACCCTCACCCTCACCCTAACCCTAACCCTAACCAAAACCCTAACCCGCAACCTAAATCTAACCCTAATCCTAACCCTAACCCTCAAGCTAACCCAATCCCTAACCCTAAACCTAACACTCAGCCTAAATCTAACCCTCAACCTCACCCTCACCCTCACCCTCACCCTCAGCCTAAACATAAGCCTAACCCTAACCCTAACCCTAACCCTCACACTCACCCTCACCCTAAACCAAAGTCTAACTTTAACCCTAACCCTAACCCTCACACTCAACCTCACCCTCAGCATAACCCTAACCCTAATCCTAAAGCTAAACCTCACCCTCACCCCCAACCAAACCCTACGCCTAACCCTAACCCTCACCCTAACCCTAACATCCACCCGAACCCTAACCCTCAACCTAACCCTAACCCTAACACTAACCATAACCCTCACACTAACCATAACCCTCACCCTAACACTACACCTACCCCTCACCCTACCCCTCATCCTAACCCTGACCCTAACCTTAATCCTAACACTAAGGCTAACCCTCACTCTAACCCTAAACCTAAACCTCATGCTCACTACCACCCTAATCGTAACCTTAAACTTAAACCTAACCCTAACAATAACCCTAAACCTAACCCTAATCCTAACCCTCACCCTCACCCTAACCCTAACCTTAACCATCCCCCTAACCCTATCCCTCAACCTAACCTTAACCCTAAACCTAACACTAACACTAACCCTAACCCTAACCCAAAATCAGACTCTAACCCGAACCCTCACCCTCACTCTCAACCTCGACCTAACACTACCCCTAACCCTAACACTCACCCTAGCCGTAACCTCAATACTAACCCTCACACTAAACCTAAACCTCACCCTTAACCTCACCCTCAACCTAACCCTAACCCAAACCCTAACCCTGAACCTAAACTTTGCCTAACCCTAACCCTTACCCTAACACTAACCCTCATACTAAACCTAACCCTCACCCTAAACCTAACCCTACCCCTCACGCTAACACTCATCCTAACCCTAACTTTAACCCTAAACCCGAACCTCACCCTAACCCTAACCCTCACACTCAGGCTCACCCTCACCCTAAACCTTAACCTTACCCTAACCCTCACCCTAAGCTTTAGCCTTGCTCTAACCCTCACCCTCACTCTAACCCTATCACTAACCCTCACCATAACCCTCACTCTAACCATCACCCTAACCCTAAACGTAACCCTAACCCTCACACTAAGCCTAACCCTCACCCTAACTGTAACCCTAGTTCTCATCCTAACCCTCACCCGCACACTAACCCTCACCCTAACCCTCACCCTCACCCTCAGCCTAACAGTATCCCTAACCCTAATCCTAAACCTCACAATCACCCTTACCCTAACCCTAACCCTAAACCTCACCCTAAACCTAATGCTAACCCACACCCTCACCCTCAGCCTAACCCTAACTGTAACAGTAATCCTAACCCTCACACTAACCATAACCCTCACCCTACCTCTACAACTACCCCTCACCCTACCCCTCATTCTACCCCTAACTCTCACCCTCACCCTAACCCTAACCCTAACTCCAAACCTAAACCTCACCCTAACCCTAACCCTAACCCTCACCCTCACCTCACCTTCACTTTAACCCTAACCCTAAACCTAAACCTCACCACCACCCTCACCCTAACCCTGACCCGAACCCTCAACCGAACTGGAAACCTCACCCTCATCCTCACCATCACCCTCAACCTCACCTTAACCCTAATTTAACCCTAACCCTCACCCTCAACCTAAACCAACCCTAACCCTTACTCTCACTCCAACCCTAAACCTAAACCTCATCCTAACCCTAAACGTAACCCTCACACTAACCCTCACACTAAACCTAACCCTCACCCTAACCCTCACCCTCACCCTAACCCTTAGCCTTACCCTAACCCTCACACTAAGCCTTAGCCTTGCTCTAAGCCTCACCCTCACCCTAACCCTATCACTAACCCTCACCATAACCCTCACCCTAACCATCAACCTAACCCTAAACCTAACCCTAACCCTCACACTAAGCCTAACCCTCACCCTAACTCTAACCCTAGTTCTCATCATAACCCTCACCTGCACACTAACCCTCAACCTAACCCTAAACCTCACCCTCAACCTCAGCCTAACAGTATCACTAACCCTAATCCTAACCCTAACAATCACCCTCACCCTAACCCTAACCCTAAACCTCACCCTAAACCTAATGTGAACCCTCACCCTCACCCTCAGCCTAACCCTAACTGTAACCCTAATCCTAAACCTCACACTAACCGTAACCCTCACCCTAACCCTAACCCTAACCCTCACACTAACCGTAACCCTCACCCTACCCCTACACCTACCCCTCACGCTACCCCTCATTCTAACCCTAACCCTCACCCTCACCCTAAATCTAACCCTAACTCTAACCCTAAACCTCACCCTAACCCTAACCCTCACACTCACCTCACCTTCACCATAACCCTAAGCCTAACCCTAAACCTCACCATCACCCTCACCCTAACCCTGACCCAAACCCTCACCCTCACCTTCATCCTCACCATCACCCTCAATCTCACCCTAACCCTAATTTAACCCTAACCCTCACCCTCAACCTAAACCTGACCCTAACCCTTACTCTCACTCCAACCCTAAACCTAACCCTCATCCTAACCCTAACCCTAACCCTGACCCTAACCCTCACACTAAACTTAGCCCTCACCCTAACCCTAACCCTACCCCTCACCTTAACCCTTAGCCTTACACTAACCTTCACCCTAAGCCTTAGCCTTGCCCTAACCCTCACCCTAACCCTAACCCTATCACTAACCCTCACCCTAACCATCACCCTAACCCTAAACCTAACCCTAACCCTCACACTCAGCCTAATCCTCACCCTAACCCTAACCCTAGCCCTCATCCTATCCCTAAACGTAACCCTCAAACTAACCCTAACCCTAAACCTCACCCGCACCCTAACCCTCACCCTAACCCTCACCCTAAACATCACCCTCAACTTATCCCTCACCCCAACCTTTAACCTAATCCTCACCCTAACCCTAGCCCTCACCCTCACCCTAACCCTAA